>NC_084731.1:42231461-42531461 GCF_033978785.1 Entelurus aequoreus | reverse complement strand
GTCATCGTTGTGGCAGCATTAATGTTGCGGCCGCTATAGCAGTTATTATTATTATTAGCTTGTTGACAAAGAGTCAAAACTTCAAATTTTATAAGGTAATGATCGGACATTACTTTAGTATATGGAAGTATCATAACTTTGGAGGTGGTGACACCCCTGACAAGCACTAGATCTATTGTATTACCGTTGCGATGCGTGGGTTCATGTATTATTTGTGTAAGACCACAGCTATCAATTATGGTTTGGAGCGCCACGCACTGAGGGTCCGATGGGGTATTCATATGGATATTAAAGTCCCCCATTATGATTATATTGTCGGCGTGCGTCACTAGATCAGCAACGAACTCTGAGAATTCACTGATAAAGTCCGAATAGGGCCCAGGGGGGCGGTAGATAACAGCCAGGTCGAGAGGTAGCGGTGTGACAGACCTCATAGTAAGCACCTCAAACGATTTATATTTATTATTTAGGTTAGGGGTAAGGTTGAAATTTTCATTGTATATTAGTGCGACACCCCCTCCCCTTTTAAGAGGGCGGGCAACATGCGCATTCGTATAGTTAGGAGGAGATGCCTCATTGAGCGCAAAAAATTCGTCCGGTTTGAGCCAGGTTTCGCTAAGACCAATGACGTTAAGATTGTTGTCTCTAATGACCTCATTAACCAATAACGCCTTGGGAGACAATGATCTTATGTTTAAAAAGCCCATATTATAGGTATTGGGCTGTTTTGACGAGTTTTTGTTAAGATTATCCGTAGTGGCAATATTAACAATGTTGCGTTTATTATGCGTAGTGCACTTTAAATAGTTTCGACCATATCTAGGAATTGATATGACGGGAATTTTCCGATTGTTTGCTTGGTGCTGCAGTAGACTGGACATATCATAATTTGCCACCTCAGTAGAATGCATGTCCACCTCTGACACAGACACAACAGAAAAAACATTATGTGAATTGTGTATTATTCTAAGAGAATTGCTATGCGTACATGGATTATCCAGCCTGGCGCTGGCTAGTTCTAGCTTAACTGACTCCTCACCCGGACTAACAGACATTGTAATTGCCTGTGACCGGGCTTGCTCTAGTGTAGTCAGTCAAGTGAGACTTAAATAGTAGTCTATGTTTCTAGACAGGATGATGGCGCCTTCCTGGTTAGGGTGAAGGCCGTCTCTCATCAGCAAGCCTGGTTTGCCCCAGAAAGAGGGCCAGTTATCAATAAACGTTAGTCCCTGCGTCCTACAGTAGCTAGCCAACCACTTGTTAAGCGAGACTAATCTGCTATATCTCTCATCATTGCCTCTCGCAGGCAGGGGGCCAGAGACAATTACTCGATGCCTGGACATCTTTCTGGCGAGATCACAAGTCCTGGCTATGTTTCTCTTTGTAATCTCTGACTGTCTCATTCTAGTGTCATTGGAGCCAACGTGTACAACTATATTCGCATAATTAGTGGTGCGATTAGCCTGTCGTACGTGTTTACTAGGCCTGTTGCGAGTTAGCTCCCTAAGATTAGCTTCAATGTCAGGTGCTCTGGCCCCGGGGATACACTTTACTGTGGCTGGTTTGCTAAGCTTTATGTTTCGGGTGATGGAGTCCCCTATAACTAAGGTGTGGTGCCCGGTAGACTGGGGTGTAGGACTAGCTAAAGAGCTAAATCTATTATGCGTCTCAACCGGTACACCGTAGCTTGTAGGCCGCTTAGGACTGCTACAAGCTGGGCTAGTTAGCTCGCTACAGCTAACGCTAGCAGATGTGTCCGCAACATCTAAAGTTACGACATTACTCTGCTCTAACTGGCGGACACGGCCCTCTAGCAGAGCCAACCTCTCCGTGAGTATGGTGCAAGACGCGCAGGAAGCCATTACTCACAGTGTTTTCTGTCACCGAGTGAAGTTCCTGCTGTCCTCAGGGAAGTGGTCGCGGTCTGTAGGAGTAGCTTCTTACTGACCGGCGCTGCCTTTCTCCGCGCTAGCTTAGCAGCTGGCTAGCTGAGGAAAGGGTGGTGGGACAGAGATCGGGTGATTTGCAAGTTAAATAGTACCACTAAAAATGTTTGAGAAGTGATAAAGAAAGCTGTAGAACAATTAAAAGCACACAGATAGAGCGCTACTTAGCTTTTTCGCAACAGCGAACAGACGGCGAGCAGTCACGCACGGTGAACCGGAACCGGAAGTGCATGTCAAGACTGAGAGTCAGGCCTTCTCGACCAACATCAGTGTGTGACCTCACCAATGCGCTTTTGAAAGAATGGTCGAAAATTCCTATAAACACACTCCGCAACCTTGTGGACAGCCTTCCCAGAAGAGTTGAAGCTGTAATAGCTGCAAAAGGTGGACCGACATCATATTGAACCCTATGGGTTAGGAATGGGATGGCACTTCAAGTTCATATGTGAGTCAAGGCAGGTGGCCAAATACTTTTGGCAATAAAGTGTATATCGAATGTCGAGTTTAAGTAAAAATATATTGAGATATACTTTTTCGTCCATATCGCCCAGCCCTTGTTGAGAGGCAGCTTGACTGGTTGTATGTTAGCTTTTTATCTATTTAGCTGATTAGCTGCCAGGGTGGAAGGTCTCTTGCGTCATTTTTGCAGCTGTAGTATTCTCATAATCAATAATGTGCACATTAATTGTTGTGTATTGCATAATGGTCCTTTTGGCTCTTAGCTGTTCTTATCTTTGGAGATCCCAGAGGAACACACACACGTACAGTTAATACATCATGGCACCTTATATAACATATATTTATCCAAACACAAAAAATTAGCTAAAGTTCTGTGTTCCTTCATCATTTCTCTCTCTAACGCACACACACACACCGGAGGTCGTACCTCTAGCTGTTTCACCTTATGTCTTGAGGATGAAGTCCAGAGACAGCCTTGTCAGGAATGCCTGCAAATGCACTCTAAATAACGTCTTTTTTTTTTTTTACGAGACAGTGTTTACAGACGGTAACGCGTGAACATCGTGTCGCACTCTGCGCCTGAGAAGGAAGCTGCTAAGGTTCACACACTGGGCCGTGCCACAAGAGCAAAGAATGATGACTAACACGTCTTTGTGCATATACAGTACGGTACAGTACTGCACAGCACGCGCTTTGCTGTTTTAATATGTCATGTTTAAATGAAGACATGAGTTATACAGTATTTTATCAAGCGGTGCTTATATAAGAATGCACTTGCAATGTTTGATGGCATCAATGTAAGCAGAATCATAATAGCATGGACCATCTTTTTATCACCTTCCATTCACCAGGAAATAATAAATAAACACATGACTTTGTTTTTCTTCAGCCTTGGTAGAGGTCAGCTGTCTACTGAAATACTTTTATAGTTAAAGTCTGTGTCCTCAGATAGAAGACACACACTTCCGATAGACATTTTAATAGTCATGCACTTGAGACTAATACTAATATTTTACCATTCACATGCAGCCCCCGCATCTTGGCCAAAATTCTTCAAACCTGCCCTACAGATTTGTGCTAAGTTGATGCTACTGTAACCCGCTTTGTTCAGCCTGTGACTAATAAAACATTAATATCATTAAAACCATATTAGCACACTTTTTTTTTGTTTTTTGAACCACACACAAGTAGAATAAATGTAGCACAAACATTTGGACCAAGTTTGACTAAAAGTGAATAATAAAACGTTAACGACTTTAAAACCACAATAGAACTTTTTTTTTTCTTTTTACTGCACAAAGCAGCACAAATGTAGCACAAACGTTTTGGTGAGGCTGTTTTCAAATAATAAAATGTTAACACATTGAAACCATAGTGTTACGTACGGCGGGGGCAGGACACGGCAGGAATCAGTTAAATAGCTTCATTGAAGCTATTGTGTGTGGGTGTGTGGGATGTGCATGCTACTCTAAGTGTTTGGTGCAAAATGATGTGTAGAATTTACAATGTCAATGTTACCAGGGTTTGTTGTAAGTGCGTGTAGGATGAATCCTTTGTCAGACCAGAGGGGCAAGGCAAAAAGGCAGTCCGTGGGCAAGCAAGCGGTCGGGGCTGGAGAGAAGCAACGAGGTCCGTGTCTAAGCAGGGGTCGAGGATCGAGGGAGGCAACCAAAATCCAGAGAGGAGTCGAGGTACACAACTCGATCACGGGAAACAGGAAAGGCACTGTGGGGAACACAAAGGACATAAGACATGGGAACTGGGAAGACAGAGAGAGCAAGTACGCGGGAGGGAAGCCAGAGACGGGATGCTTACTACAAGGAGTTAACTACGTTCCGGCGCTGGATCTTTGGGTCCGCTGCTGCCTGCCCTTATTAGTCCCAGATGCGCTGATTACCTATTGCCTGCAGTTTTGCCGGCCAGAGCGAGCAGGGGCATGTCCTGGCGCGCTGCCAGCGGAGGTGCCGGCAGAGCTTGCCGCAGATGACATGAGGGATTGCACATGAGCCGTGACACAAGAGCACACATGTTTTACTTTGTTCAACAGCTAAAAGCAGCACAAACAAAAGAAACATGAAGGACATGTTTGGTGAGATTTGGGCAAGGTGTGGGGCTTTGTGGAAAGAAAGTCAATACAACACAATACAAATGTTTTTGGCAGCGTAAATGCAGCACAAACATAGAGGACAAGTTTGGAGCGATTTGGAAAAGGTGGGGGTTTTACTGCATGTGGACGGTAAACATTAATAACATTAAAACCATTAGAACACAAACAGTTTTTTTTATGAGTGCACAAATGTAGGCCAAATATTTGAGCCCAGTTTAGGGAGATTTGGACAAGGTGGGGGAGGGGGCTGCAGGTGAATAATAAAACAACAACATCCTAACCATAATAGCTTTAACAAGTATTTTAGACCGCACATTTGTGGCACAAACATAGCGCAACATTTTAGTACAAGTTTGGAGAGATTTGGATGAGTTAGGGGGAGGCGTCTGAATAATAAAAACATAAATTGTAACAACTGGGTCACATTTTACTGCGCGGGGGTCATCCTCCCAAGACGCAGCAGGAACTCCAGAGGCGACAAGTAGGTGAGACAATGATTTATTTATTTATTCCGATTTATTAAAATACAAAAGACCGAAAAGCGTGCCGATAGCGTGGGAGCTATGGCGAAGCTTAGCACAGGGACAGGAATCAAAGATCGTAGAAACGAACAAGTAGAAAACGTCGTCACTGTTGCGTAATGCAAACAAGGAAGCTAGACAGATTGTGGTGAGAAACGGTAATAATTAGCTTTTTAATTAGTGCCCAGGAGCAGGTGCACGTCCCAAACACTAATCAGAGGCAAGTGAACTTAATATGCAGTCATGGCAACTAAAACACAAACCCAGGGGTGCTAAACACAGAACTGAGGAAGTCTAACTAACAGAACAAAACATGATCCGGGCAACGGATCATAACATAAAAAACATTAAAACAATGATAATTCAAAAGTATTTTTGTGACAACACAAATGTAGCACAAACGTTTAGAACAAGTTTGATGAGATTTGGACAAGGTGGGGTAGACATCAATTGGTAGACATCAATTGCCAGAAAAATAAACACATTGGGTTTTTCCTGTTGGACTCAAAGAATCCGCCCTAATTTAGGAGTAGTGTTGTGGTTTACTAGGGGAGGTGACGGCGACAGACACTAGATGGCAGTGTGAACAATGATTTATTATATATATTACTATATATATATATATAATAATCAAACTATACAAATAAACAATAGAGTGGAGTGTGAACTAGATCCAAAAGTGTATGAGGTGTTAGGCTATGTGTGTAGTTAGCTGAAGTGTGTGTTACCAAGTGTTGAACGAGAGATGAGGAAGTCCAGGGGAAGAGGGGAATCCGTGTCCAAGCGGGAGGTCGAGATCCAAGGGGGCAGTCCGAGAAGCAGGGGAGCGACGAGGAATGACGAGACACACAGCAACGTCAAAACACGGGAACGGAGGTCTGCGGTAGGATGACACGACAATGAAACACGGAAGGGAAAACACTGAGAGAGCAAGATACATAAAGCAGGAGATGATCGCTTACTGTACAGTAGACTATATTCCGGCGCCTGATGGCCGGTTCAGCAGGCTTATGAAGGCAGCGTCCTCATTACCGACAGGTGCGCCGATTGTTAGTGAATGATTGCAGCTGGTGGCTGCTGCAGAGCGGAGACGCGCACGGCGGGTCCCTGGAAGTGCGCCGCGGCCTTGGGCGTGTCCCAAGGTGAGACAAGCAGGGCGCAAGGATGAGAGAGCGCATGTGGGCGTGGCCCGCGGTGAGCTCGCCATGAGGCACAGATGAGGACGCATTGGAATGCGCCCTGGCCGTGACAAGTAGATTAGAATAGTTTATTGGCATTTTATTAAATGCTCCATGATTATGGTTGCCACTCTTGGTCTGTGCTTTAAGAAAAATACAATCATTACTAAATACTATAATCAATACTATAGCTGAAAGTACACAGATAAGACATGTAGCAGGTAAAACACACATTGTTAAAGATAAAACACAAATTGTAGCAATTTGTTACAAAATTCAGTCATTTCACTTGCATTAGTTTCCGCTACGAGGGCAGTTTAAACTTTGCTAACGTTTGAACAGTTTTGTGCGCGTCTACATATCTGTATGTGCACAGCTGGAGAGCTAGTTAACTACATGACCTTTAAACTTATTGTGCAGGTCTGGATTATTGTTATTTAAATGTTTACCTAAGTTTGAAGCGCAGGTGGTCTTGCCACCTTTGGCGAGACAGGTTTTAAAGCACTGCTTGCAGCGTAGCGCTTCAGTGATTAAAGCGTCATCTTGATCGAAAGTTTTGAAGCCCAAATACCTCCATATTGCGCTTCACGCACCCTCTTAATTAACCAGTGGAATTGCCTTTATTTGCCAGTTTTCTTCTCCTCACTGTTTCTGCTTGTACGCGCTGAAACACTCAACATGCTCCTCGGCTTTGGTAACGTTACTGCAGCACGGCAACATACGGATAAAAAAAAAAAACCCTGTGTTTTTCAAAAGCAGTATAATACCGTTTTCAATTCATTGGTACCATCATACAACCCTACATCAGCCCCACGAAAACAGTCTAAGATGAATCTTGTGGAATGTTAATGTCTTGAATGGAATGTGTTTTGTCTATTTTCCGCTCTCATTTTAAATACAAAATCATTCTCTGCTTTTCTTCGTCCTCTTTAGGTGTTCTCATCATCTTCTGTTCAGCTGATTCTGACATGGCTGCTATGGTTACCTTGGTGACCCCTCTGTTTGGCCTACTGCAGTGCTTCTGGAATATTTTGTGGTACGCCCCTCCGATACGGCAAAAAAAAGCATGTTTCCCCGAGGTCTCATGCACAGCGCCTCCAAGGGGGGCCCACCCCACTATTTGAGAAGGACTGGCCTGCTCTAAGTGGAAGCGTTGGACTGTGGGAGAAATAAATCATCAATGCCGGTGTTAATTAATTTGTGTGAAAAAGGCCACATTTCTCATTGCAAGTATTAAAATAACGCTGTTTTTTGTGAGGGCAAAAAATAAACCCTTTTGTGCTATTATTATTCTAATGTCATTTATGTTTTATTACTCACACGTTTTGGGATTCAACTTATAACAAAATATATTCATACTGTAGCCTGCTCACAGTTACTGTAGATTAAATAGAGTTTCATGTGTAAATTATGCATTTTATTTGGTTGGAAATATTATACATTTAAACATGCCAGCATATCAAAAAATGATACGAAAGACTTTGACTTTTGTTTGATTATTCAATTTATTATTATAACACAGGAGAGAACTTGCTGTTGCAGCCACGTGACACTGAGTCGGCCCGTTCCTTGTGCCGTAACCACCACTGGCTGCTGCTACTGGCCGTGTCATCACCAAAGCTGTGAGGAACTCGCATGGCTGCTGTATTTGTGACCCCAAGATGCAGGAACCACGAGAGTGATGATATACAAAACAGAGAAGGAAGCAGTTGTGCATGTAAGATTCTTACCATAAGCAATCCTCGAACACTGAGGAACAGGCGAGCCCGGCATAAATAGCACCCTGCTTATTAACACCAGGTGTGGTAAAGCTGCCAATCAGCAGCAGGTGAGGGGAAAACAGCGCTCAGGGAAACAAGCAAGAAATTGAACCAATGAACCAAACAAAGAAGCACAAACAGAAATAAAGTGACAGATCGTCACAAAAGCAGTATTATTTTCCTAGCAATTTAAAAAAAAAATTGTGTCGTAAACTTTTGACAAATGTATTTTAGTTTTGGTCACATTTTAGTAATTTAAATTGATTTAGTTTTAGTCAACTAAATTCCTCAACATTTTAGTCAACTAAAATTACACTAAATTTAGTCGACTAAAGTATAAAGGATAATAAACCCAATTTGTCATTGCAGAGCATCTTAAAAACTAAATTCACAACAAGACGTGAACTCCATGAATATATCAATAAGTACATTTCAAACTAAACCTACTGTGTGTTATTATTATAGCTGAAATCAAGCATTTTTGTGAATACTGTTGGACTAAAATGGTCATATAAAGAAACAAACTAGTTGTATTGCATATTGTTGACTAAATTGAAAATTCCGTCTTTGCTTTAGTCAACATGCATTTCTTTTTTATTCTGAATTTTTTTTGCCACAAAATTAACACTGCACCCAAGCTGTGCTGAAGTCACAGGAAAAAACTTGTAAGAGCAGTAGACAGCATAAATGATTGACTCGATTAATTAATAGTCGCGCTCACAAACAGGAACAAAAGCATTAAATGCATAGGTGAAAACGTGAATTTTGTGTCCTTGCCTCGATCTTTTACATTTTTGTAATCAAATGTTGGCAAAGCCCGAGCAACCACATCTGAGTGTTGCCAAAGTGTCCACAGAATGTGGAAGTGTGCCTACATGAAGAATGTAGTTGGCGTGAGGCATTGCACATTTCCACGTTCAGTTCACACTAGATACATCTCAACCTTGCCATTAAAAAAAGGAGAACGCCAGGATTTTGTGCATATGCACGCTTAATACATGAGGCCCCTGGCCATGATCATGGTTGTTGTGGCCCCTAAATTCCCTGCTCCTGCCAACTCTCCCAGTCCTTCCGTTGCTGTGTAAGATGCAATGGAAACAAGATCATAACAATTAAAAAAAGGGGCTTAATTAGTTGCAGTTTATTTCGAACATGCATTCAATGCAATTACAATGTAATACATCACATATTTCCAGTTGTTTCATTACAGCACGTCCGAAAAGGAGTAGCAAGAAGCAGAGCTTATCTAATCCTACCCCTTTTCATATTATAGCAATTGTATCCCATTTATTCGTCCTCTGTTTTAGTACGACTTTGGTAAGCTATGAAGTGCACCGCTTGATGGATTGTTCTGTGCTTCAACATACGAGTATTATATTATGGTGTGTGTAAGGTAAGATATATTATCTGGCATTTTTGTTTTGCAATATTATGCAAAAGCAACTTTTCTTACCTTCTGGTACCTGCTGATCTGTATTTGGGATCTGCATAAATTCTGAAAAATTGTACGCGTCCACCTTTGTAGTCCGTGCCGACACCGTAGTCGATAAGCTTCTTCTTTTTTTCTATCTTCTTGTTACGTGACATTCATCCTTCGCTGTTGCCATTTCTAATATAAAGTAGTGTAAAGTTCTTACTTATATCTGTCAGTAAACTCACCATGAAAGTGCTAAAACATACCGGTATAGTGAGTTTACATTATTCACCCAAGGAACTTTAGTTATTAGAGAGTTCCGGTCGGACGGTTTTTCATTTCCGGTGTTGTTGTTTCCGGATGAGGAGATGCTGCTCCGTTATTGATTTAAGTAAAGTCTGAATGTCATTAAAACAGTTAGCTCCATCTTTTGACACTTCTTCCACACCCGTCCTTGCACGCTACACCGCTACAACAAAGGTGACGGGGAGAAGATGCTGCCGAAAGTGAGCCACGTAAATAAGACCGCCCACAAAACGGCGCATCCGGAAGCGACTGTCAGAAAGTGGCTTGAAGATGATGTGTAAAACATAATCTATGCAACATTTTGACCAAAGAACCACCATTACATGTTATGTAGACCACAGAAGTGTTTTCAATTTAGAAAAAAATATATAAAATATGACTCCTTTAATGCGCCCTATTATCCGCCTTATATATGAAAAAAGATCAAAAATAGACCATTCATCAGCGGTGCGCCTTATAATCCGGTGCGCCCTATGGTCCGGAAAATACGGTAAGTGCTTCTGCTCTACAACGGCTGCCAGATCGAGGTGGTGGTTCCTTTCTTGGAGAAGGCATGTGACCGTTTCCCTCTGGAAGTCCCTTGGGGAGTGCTCAGAAAGTATGAGACACCTGACCGCCTGATTTAGGCGGTCCTCTCCCGGTATGATCAGTGTCAGAGACTTCGTCCTCATTGCTGGCAGTAAGTCGAACCCATTTCCAATGAGGTTTGGTTGACTGCCCTGTGTCACCGATTATGTTCATATCATTTATGGACAGAATTTCTAGACTCAGTCAGGGCGTTGAGGGGATCCGGTTTGTTTACTGCAGGAATAGGTCTTTGCTTTTTGCAGATGATGTGGTTTGCAGCCGAGTGTGAAGCGACTGGGATGAGAATCAGCACCTCCAAGTCCGAGTCCACGGTTAATGCTCTGAGAAGTTTGGAGTGCCATCTCCGGGTTGAGGAGGAAATGTTGCCCCAAGTGGAGTTCAAGTACCTCAGGGTTTTGTTCCCGAGTGAGAGAAGAGTGGATTGTGAGATTGACAGGCAGGTCGATGCAGTGTCTGCAGTGATGCAGACCCTGTATCGATCTGTCAGGGTGAAGAAAAAGCTGAGCCGGAAGGCAAAGCTCTTAATGTACCTATGTTCCTATCCTCACCTATGGTCATGAGCTTTGGGGTATGACCGAAAGAATAAGCTCAATCAAGTTGCCAGCTAGCAATTATCGTCCTATTTGCCAGCTAGCGATCAGCGCGCTAGTTGCCAGCTAGTGACAAGCACACTATTTGTCAGCTAGCGCTGTAGTTGTCACCTAGTGATTAACACCTGAGTTGTCAGCTAGTTATTAGCACCCTAGTCGCCAGCTAGCGATTAGTGCGTTAGTTGCCAACTAGCGATTGACGTGCCAGTTGGCAGCCAGTGATTAGGGCATTAAAGCACTAGTTGTCAGTGATTAGCATTGATTGATTGATTGTTTGTTTGAAACTTTTATTAGTAGATTACACAGTACAGTACATATTCCGTACAATTGACCACTAAATGGTAACACCCGAATACGTTTTTCAACTTGTTTAAGTCGGGGTCCACGTAAATCAATTCAGCGAGGTAGTTGTCAGCTAGTGATTAGCACACTAGCTAGAAATTAGCGCTCTAGTTACCAGTTAGTTATTAGCGTGCTAGTTATTAGCGTGCTAGTTGCGAGCTTGCCATTAGCACTAGTTGCCAACTGTCGATTAACGTCCTTTTTGCCAGCTCGCGATAAGCACGCTATTTGTCAGCTAACGTTTGGCGCTCGAGTTGTCACCTAGTGATTAACACCCAAGTTTTCAGCTAGTTATTAGCACCCTAGTTGGCAACTAGCGATTAGCATGCTAGAAGTCAACTAGCGATTGATGTGCCGATTGGCAGCCAGTGATTAGGGCATTAAAATGCTAGTTATCAGCGATTAGCGGGGTAGTTATCAGCTAGTGATTAGTACACTAGCTAGCAATTAGCGCTCTAGTTACCAGTTAGTTATTAGCGTGCTAGTTGTCAGCTAGGGATTGATGCGCTAGTTGCCAGCGAGTGATTAGGGCAGTAGTTGCCAGCTTGCAATTAGCACTAGTTGCCAACTGTCGATTAAAGTGCCTGTTGCCAGCTAGCTATTAGTGGCACAATACTGTCATTGGAATATCATTACACACTAAAAAATTCTGGGTTATTTTGATAACCCAATTTATGAGTTGCGAGTGTTGGGTTACATTTTGGAGTTATTTTTATGAAGAGCAATCAATTTTTTGGGTTATAAGGGTATCATTTTAACTCAATTTCTGGGTTTTCAAAACTATGAAGCATTCTTGGGTTGTTTTTCAATGGGTAACACATTTTAAAGGTTTCTTTTAATTAAAAGGTACTTTTTTCTTGAAGGGAATTTTATTAAGGATTAATCTCATTAACATTATTTACAATCACACATCTTATGTACATGAACATATTTGAGCATGCTGTATAGGACAACTATGACCATACAAGGCAATCTTTTAAAATAAAATGTCACTCATATCTTGCTTTTGAGTATATTTTAATGGAATAAAGATAATTTTGATCAATAATTGGGAAGGATTAGAATAAACCAGCAGTAAAAATGATCATTTTTAACCAACTATTGGGTCAAGGAGCGCTAAATTGCGCAACCCAATAGTTGGGTTTGGAATAACCCAACATTGTAGTGAGCATAACTCAGCGTTTGTGTTAAATAAATTCAACCCAATAGTTGGGTTATGAATCAATTAACATTGAGTTAACATAACCCAATTTTTTGGTTAAATAATTTAACTCACATGTTGGGTTGAAAAAATTAACCCAAAATGTTGAGTTAAAATAACTCAAATAAGGGGTTCGTCCTTTTCTGAACCAGCAGTTGGGTTAAAATGTGGTTATTTTTTAACCCAACATTTTTGTGTGTGTAGTATTGCACAATAATAAGGCACCTTTAGTACTAGTTTAATGTAAAATACGATCATAATTTCATACACGATGTACAGTATTGTCAGGGGGTCAATCAGTTTGGGGGTCTTTGGCCTGGAAAACATTGAAGATCCCATAAAAACATAAAACTTCACTGGATGAGATTAGAATATTTTACCAATTTTTTATTTTTATTTAAAAAAAAAATTGTAACCTTGTTTCATCTCCATGAGAGTCAGGGATAAGGTTGTACGGTATACCGGTAATAGTATAATACTGCGGTACTAATTAATCATATTCGGTAATATACTACCTCTGAAAAGTACCGGTCCTCCACCCAGAGCCGGCCCAAGGCATAAGCGTACTAAGCGCTTGCTTAGGGCCCACATAATAAACATATGTTTAATGTACCCAAATATTTTTTGTTAAAATAAAGCCAAAATACATGTATTGTGTGTGGTCCCCTTTATTTAGAAAAGTATCGAAAAGTACCGAAAAGTGTCGAAATAATTTTGGTACCGGTACCAAAATATTGGTATCGGGACAACACTATAGTCAAGAGAGACAAGAAAGCAAGTGTCCTTAAGCCACGCCCCTTACTCACTCAATCAGCTCGTGATTGGCCACTCTGTCAGCAACAGTGAGCCCCCTCCTTTGCGAGCAGCCTGGTGGGGTCTAGTCAGACACTGACTGTCAGTCATCAGCAGTGTTCGGACTCAGCGCTCAGGTGCTGACCCGGACCGAGAGGCGACCTCCTTTCAGCAGCGACTCCTACCAAGTGTAGGGCTGGCAAAGTTCCGTGTTTCGTCATGATGTATCCGGCGGAGCCAAGCAGAGAGCGACTGGACCAGTAGAAGATGAGCGGGTAGCGAAGACCGGACCGCAGCCTCCAAAGCCGCATCAATCTCTATGAGAGCACCTTTCCCGCCTGCAGCCGCCCAGCTTGCCGGCCTCTGACTCGCCTTTTCCGGCTGCCGAGGGTCTGCCGTTGGGGGGCAGCCGACAGCCGTCCAAGACGCCGCGAGCCGTACTCCGCGTGAAGAATGCTCAGCCACGCCTGGCAAAGCCGGCCGACCCGGGCCCGGCGGCGGGCCTTTACATGGAGCGGTCCCAGAGCCGCATCAGCCTGTCCGCCTCCTTCGAGGCGCTCGCCATCTATTTCCCCTGCATGAACTCCTTCGACGAGGACGATGGCGGTGAGTTAGTGCGTTGTGTTTTTGTGTGTGTGTGTTTAGTGTGTTTGTTTGTGCAAATCACCTGTTTTATGCATTAGTCTGGATGATTGCAGCCACAACACAATCTGTTCCAGGGTCAAACTGGGGCCAGTATCAAGTGTACGGCAAATGTTTTAGGTCACATATTAGCATTCTTAACTGTCACGCAAGTGTAACAAGTATTTAACCACTCTTGATAACAATGTAAATAAAAATAATCTGTTCCAGGGTCAAACTTTGGCTATTAAAAACTGCACGGGTAATGTTTATGGTCACATTTCAACTTTCTTAGCTATCACACAAGTGTAACAAGAAGTTAACCCCTGTTAATAATAATGCAAATAGAAAAGATTTGTTCCGGGGTCAAGCTTGGGCCATTATTAGGTGTATGGGCAAAGTTTAAAGGTCACATTTCAACAGTCTTAACTGTCATGCAAGTGTAAAAAGAAGTTAAAATAATATTTTAAGAACAATTGAACTGATATGTTCCAGGGTCAAACTAGGGCAATCCATCTTCAATAAGTGTGCAAGCAATGTTTCAAGTCACAATTTCCCATTTTTAACCGTCACACAAGTGTAAAAATAAGTTAACCACTATTAATAATAATGCAAATACAAAATATATTTTCTAAGGTCAAGCATTGGCCATTATTAAGTGTGTGGGCAATGTTTAAGGCAGTGGTTCTTAACCTTGTTGGAGATAACGAACACCACCAGTTTCATATATTCAAAGTTATGTATTTTTACTGGCGCACAAAATGAACCGTGCATCAACATCACCTTGTTCAAAGAACAAAACCAACACAGTGCATGAACTCACAACAACTTACACACATGCAAATCAGTCTGACTTCTGCTGTTGCCGTATCCATAAAGCCGAAAGGGAGAAGTTTTTATTTACACGATAAGTCGGGTGTGTCTTGACCTCTGCGGCGGAGGCTCCGTCGAACCCCTGAGGCTGACTCACTGAACCCCTAGGGTTCGATCGAACCCAGGTTAAGAACCACTGGTTTAAGGTCACATGTCAACATTCTTAACTGTCACACGAGTGTAACAAGTATTTAACCACTGTTGATAATAATGGAAATAGAAACAATCTATTCCAGGGTCAAACTTTGGCTATTATTAACTGCACGAATAATGTTTATGGTCACATTTCAATCTATTTTAGCTGTCACACAAGTGTAAAAAGAAGTTAACCACTTTTAATACTCGCTGAGAACCAATATGGATACAGAGCTAATGTTTCAACTTCGATGGCTTTAATTGAAATTACAGAAGAAATTACCAATGCAATAGATAGTAAAAAAATGTGCAGCAGCAGTGTTGATGGATCTAACTAAAGCATTTGACACAATTAATCACAATATTTTAATAAAAAAAATAGAATGATATGGCATCAGAGTGTTGGTCTTAAACTGGATTAGAAATTATTTAACAAACAGGAAACAGTACGTGAAGCTTGGCGAACACACATCTACAGCACTAAATATATCCTGTGGTGTACCTCAGGGATCAATACTAGGACCAAAATTGTTCAATCTCTATATAAATGACATTTGTAAAGTTACAAAATATTTAAAGTTAGTATTATTTGCGGATGATACAACAGCGTTTTGTTCAGTAGAGAACACACAGAAGCTAATACAAATAACAGAAGAAATGAGCAAATTAAAAAGATGGTGTGACAAAAACAGATTATCTTTGAATCTCAGTAAAACTAAAATAATGCTATTCGGTAACAGGAAAAGGGAAAGTCAAACACAAAAACAAATAGACGGAATAGAAATTGAAATAGTAAATGAAACCAAATTTCTAGGTATAATTATTGATGAAAAAATTAACTGGAAATCTCATGTAAAAAATATACAACATAAAGTAACAAGGAACACGTCAATAATGAATAAAGCAAAACATGTTCTCGACCAAAAATCACTTCATATTCTCTACTGCTCACTAGTGTTACCATATCTGAGTTATTGTTCAGAAATATGGGGACATAACCACAAAAGTACTCTTCATTCATTAACGGTCTTACAAAAAAGATCAGTTAGAATAATACATAATGTTAGATATGGAGAACATGCAAACCCTTTATTCATTGAATCGAAAATACTGAAATTCCATGACACAGTGAATTTGCAAACAGCTAAAATTATACACAAAGCACACTACAATCTGCTACCCAATGTAATACAACAATTCTTCTCAACAAAAGAGGAGAAATATAATCTTAGAGAAAAATTTAATTTAAAACATTTGTACACACGTACAACACTTAAGACCTTCAGTATATCAGTATGTGGAATTAAATTATGGAATGGATTAAGCAAAGAAATCAAATAAGGTACTAATTTAATTCACTTCAAGAAACTCTTCAAATTTAAAGTGTTTAAATAAATGATAAATGGGTTATACTTGTATAGCGCTTTTCTACCTTCAAGGTACTCAAAGCGCTTTGACAGTACAAACTACAAAGAAGAAGAACCATGATAACTGTTCTGAATTTATTTCATCCATCCATTCATTTTCTAGATAATCTTACTTATCTCACCATATGAAATATAACTTGCTTCACTAATTATTATTTATTTATTTTTATTGTTATTACTTATGGAGTATATTATGAATACATTGAGAACAGGAAGTGAACAAACGTTTTAGCAACTGCTATGTAAAGGAAAAGGTGTAGGATTAAATAAGCTCTGCTTCTTCCTACTCCTTTTCGAACATGTTGAATAGAAAAACTGGAAATTGTGATGTATCATGTTGTATGCATGCATGTTCCAAATAAAAACAAACTCAACTCAACTCAACTCAACTGTAATGCAAATAGAAAATATCTGTTCCAGGGTCAAGCTTGGGCCATTATTAAGTGTATGCGCAATGTTTAAGGTCACATTTCAACATTCTTAACTGTCATACAAGTGTAAAAAGAAGTTAAAATAATATTATAGTTCCAGAGTCAAACTGGGGCAATCCATCTTAATTAAGTGTGCAAGAAGTGTTTCAAGTCACAATTTCATATTTTTAACCGTCACACAAATGTGAAAAGTATTTAGCCACTGTTGATAATACTGTAAATATAATAATCTGTTCCAGGGTCAAACTATGGCTATTATTAGGTGCACAGGTAATAATTAAGGTCACATTTTAACATTCGTAACTGGCACGCAAGTGTAAAAAGAAGTTAAGATAAACATGTAAATGGAAATAATCTGTTCCAGGGTTAAACTGTGGCCATTATTAAGTGTACGAGCAATGTTTAAGGTCACGTTTCCACATTCCTGTCACACAAGTATAAAAAGAAGTTGAGATATAAATGTGAATAGGAAAAATCTGTTCCAGGGTCAAACTGTGGCAATCCTCGAAGCTTTACTAGGTGTGCAGGCAATGTTTCAAGACACATTTCAAAACGATCAACTGTCACACACCCGGGCCCCCACCCACCCGGGGTGGGGGCCCGGGTGCCGGTAGGGCGGGGGCGGTCTTCCCGTCCGGTTGCGGGGAGTCTCTGGGCCCCCCGGGCGGGGAGTCCCGCCTTTCTGCCCGTGTGGGGTGCAGTGGGCCTGGCTCTGGGGTTCCTGTCGCTGGCCAGCCTGGCTGCGTGGGGGCGGTGGTCCCTGGTTCCCTGGGCGCCACACCTACTGTTTGTGGGTTGGGCTCTCTGGGGGCTTGGGCCGTACTCTGGCTCCCACACACACTGGGAGTCAAATGTATTGCACATACAGATTCACATATACATACATACATACTGTACATACATATATACATACATAGGTACCTACGCTCCCACATACATACCCAAATACTGTACACATCTACATACTCAAAGTTCGTACATCCACCCGCACATTCATTGCACAAACATTAGGGTTGGGTATCGAGTATCGAGTATCGATTGGAACCGGGACTAACTTTCCGATTCTCCCGGAATCGTTCAAAAGTTTACATTTCGATTCCTATTTTCGATGCTGTCACGCCAATTTAGTCCGCTGACCGGAAAAAAATATGTCAGAGGAAACCGGAAGAAGAAGCCGCTGAACACCAACGAAGAAGCGCCCACCGCCGGAAGTGTTAGCATAGCCGAGCGAGTCAGTCAAGCTCAAGCATGGATAGCGGGCATCTGCGGTCGAAAGTGTGGCTTTACTTTACCAAAAAAATTGAAATAACCGCGAAATAACAGAGCTCCATGTCCATCAAGAAACGAGTGGAGAGAGAGCTGCAGATGTACCAGGACGTTCCACCGATACTTATGTCTGACGACCCTGCTGCATGGTGGTGGTCCGGTGGAACCAACAAAAGACTTATCCTTTTCTGTCATATCTCGCTTTCTCCTATTTATGCGTTCAAGCTTCTTCCACACCCAGCGAACGTGTATTTTCCACAGCAGGAGACACTATCTGTCCAGAACGCTCACGCATCCTGCCTGAGAAGGCGGATATGGTCATTTTCCTAAACAAGAACTGTCTCTGATTTTATACTGTACCTGCTGCTAATCTGGACTGGGTTTTGCAAGTTGTTTCTTATTGTTTATTTGCTTTTCTGCACCAGGTTAGCCCATCAGTGGGAGCACGGTAACATGTTTAAATACCTGCAGCATCATACACTTGTGTGTGTAAATGTGTTTTCATGAGGTTTTCAAAAATAAAGCTCTCTTGAGGAAAGTGTACCCCTGGGAAAATGTATTCATAATTTATAATATTTTAAGGCTGAAACGACGCGTCGACGTCATCGGTTACGTAAATACATCGACGCCGTTTTTGTGCGTCGACGCGTCGCATATTTACGTCACACTACCGTCATGGCGAAGCGCAAAGCAGACGATGCGAGCGGTGCGAGCAAGGGGGAAAAATCACGCCAAAAGTCGTCAAAAGTGTGGGAGTATTTCAATACACGGCCTAATAATGTTGTTGTATGCACACTGTGTCGAGCGGAAATGGCCTATCATAGCAGCACAACGGCTATGAACGAACATTTGAAAAGAAAACCATCAACTAGTCAATCGTCCGCGCGAGTATACGTTGTCATCATTACACAAAAACATGAATGTGTCATTTGTATCTGCTAGGGGTGTAACGGTACGTGTTTTGTATTGAACCGTTTCGGTACGGGGCTTTCGGTTCGGTACGGGGGTGTACCCAACGAGTTTCTAAGCTAAAGCTAACTTTAGCTGCTAAAGTGTTAACAAGCTGCTTTGCTCCTTCTGCTTCTGTCTCAGCACGCAGCATTGTCCCACCCACACAACCATCTGATTGGTACACACAAAGCATTATCAGCCAATCAGCAGTGCGTATTCAGAGCGTTAGCAGCCAATCAGCAGTGCGTATTCAGAGCGCATGTAGTCATCGCTTCAGCGTGGAGCAGATAGGTGTTTAGCAGGTGAGCATCAGGCAGCGGACTCTCCCCAAATGATAATAAACATCTCCCAGTCAACTACTAGTAACATCACTATGAGCCCGTTGACCTTCTAGAAACTTCAACTGCAGCTCAGCTCACTCGCAGTCCTGGCTTGAGGTGAAGGCTAATTACCTCTCAGTTCCAGCCACATCGACCCCTTCTGAGCGCCTATTTTCAGCTGCTGGGAATATTGTAAACAAGAAAAGAACCAGAGCATGTAGACATGCTAACCTTTCTTCATAACAACTGTTAGTCACTCACTGGAATGAGTAGAATTGGTTATTGTGTACTGTGTTGGACTGGATGTTTATTTTGCACATTTTAAAAGCAATACTTAATGTTTACAGTGCTCCAGAATATTTAGATTGGCACTTTTTTGTATTGGATGTTTATCTTTATTTTTGCACATTTTAGCAAATAAGCAATACTTTCACTTTTGTTGAAATGTTTACACTGTTGTTACAGAATATTTTGTTTTGCACTTTTTTGTATTGGATGTTTATCTTTATTTTTGCACATTTTAAAGCAAAATAAGCAATACTTTTACTTTTGAAATGCTTATACTATTGCAGAATATTAAGATTTGCACTGGATGTTGACTTTTATATTTGCACATTAAAAAGCAAATAAGCTACATTTAATTTTGTTAAATGTTAAAAGTTTTAAATGTTTACATTGTTACAGAATATTTAGTCATGTTGTTGTCAATGTTGACTGAGTGGCCATACTTCTTTTTTTTTGTAAATAAAAGCCATGCCTTTTCAAAAAAACTGGCCTACATTTATTTTTTAATCTTCATTTTGAATAAAAAAAATAATCAGTAAAAGGAAAAATAATCTATAGATTAATCGAAAAAAATAATCTATAGATTAACCAATTAATCGGAAAAAAATAATCTATAGATTAATCGATAGAAAAATAATCGTTAGCTGCAGCCTTATAATATTTATATTCAAGTTCATAGATTTGATATTTATATTCTAGTTGAAAACAGCCCTGTGAGGAATTTATAGTAAAGTTCATAAAAAGTTAATAGAATTAAAATTGATGGAGAATGTCAGACTATTTCATTCAGAAAGACTGTGGGTTAGCTAGCTCATTTAAAATATCCTAAACTTTTTTTTGACCCTGCCTCTTAAAAGAATCGGAATCGAGAATCGTCAGGAATCGGAATCGAAACAAAGAACCGGAATCGGAATCGGAATCGTTCGAATTCAAACGATACCCAACCCGAACAAACATACACATACACATACTGTACATATACATTCACTGTACAAACATACATATACACATACTGTACATATACATTCACTGTACAAACATACATATACACATACTGTACATATACATTCACTGTACAAACATACATATACACATACTGTACATATACATTCACTGTACAAACACATATACACATTCTGTACATATACAAGTACATATGCATACATAAACTCATGCACATAATCACGTTTCATCAAACATGTATTAAGTTGTTGCCCTAGGGTAAACTGGGTAACACATGGCACACTGACAAAGCTTAACCTATTGTTACTATAACAATCTACAAGGTTAATATAGGTTGCTTCTCTTTCTTCCCCTCCATTTTTCTGCATTCTTTCGTATCTCTAGTTATCATTACATATATGTATTGTTGCATTTGAACAACTGTATTGTTGATAATAAAGGTAAATTATTGGTATTGTTCATTATCATTAGCGCTATTTATTAGTATCTGTATTGCTCCATTTGTAGTGTAATAATGCTCATTGTCATTTCTGTATTATTTTTTTTATTTTTCGCTAACTGCTTATTTGCTATTACTTTTACCATCATATTTGTACATGTCGTATTTGCTGATGTTGCTCTATTGTTGTTGTTGTTGTTATTGTTGTTTTTGCTGTTGTTGTTTTTGTCTCTCTGTCTTATCCCCCTCTTGTCCCCACAATTTCCCCCTCAGTCTTCCTTTTTTTCTCTTTCTATCCCCTCCTGCGCCGGCCCGGCTGCACCAAATGATAATATAAATACATGTAATAAAGTCAAATACAAATAAGGCAACAAGAGAAGTATCCTACACTTCTCTTTTGTAAAGTAAATCTGAACAGCCGATATGGGCATCTACATCAACTATATGATTTGCCTGAGAAGCTGGACAGAACAAAAAATAAATTAAATTAAATTAAAAAAAACAACAAAAAAAGCCAAAGAAAAAGTGAAACGTGAATAATCTTTTGATGCTCAGTGTATGAAGTTGCGGCGTGATCTCATGAATGAAGAGTGAATCCTGTGGTTTTGTATATCCATCCATCCATTTTCTACCACTTGTCCCTTTTTTGGGGTCGCGGGGGTGCTGGAGCCTATCTCAGCTGCATTCGGACGGAAGGCGGGGTACACCCGGGACAAGTCGCCACCTCATCGCAGGGCCAACACAGATAGACAGACAATATTCACACTCACATTCACACACTAGGGCCAATTTAGTGTTTCCAATCAACCTATCCCCAGGTGCATGTTTTTGGAGGTGGGAGGAAGCCGGAGTACCCGGAGGAACCCACGCAGTCACGGGGAGTACATGCAAACTCCACACAGAAAGATCCCGGGCTCCCCAAAAAAATCTACGACCTTTGAGGTATATTACTATGCTGATACTGTAGTTGATGACGTGTTGACTGCACATTTTACAGCAGACGTGGTCTTGTGCTTGTGAGGTCATGGATCAGGTCGCTACAGGCTCACGTTAGTTCAGTTCAGTTCAGTTTGAGTTTATTTCGAGCATGCATACGATGCAATGTAATGCAGCACATATTGCCAGTTGTTTCATTACAGCACATCCAAAAAGGAGTAGGTAGAAGAAGAGCTTATTTAATTCTACCCCTTTTCATACCATAGCATTTTGTCCTATTTCCTTGTTCTCTGTAACAGAATGAATAAATTATAAATAAATAATATACCAGAGTAAGTAAACAAATATTAAATACATGAATAATCTTTGTCTCAATAAAAAAAGAAGGAAAAAAAGGGTTCAAGATGTTCATCATAATTCTTGTTCTGTGTACTTTGTGAACACTTGTAGTTTTGAACAGTCTCTTATTGGTGCTTTGTTTCATTTCTTTGGTTAATCCATTCCATAATTTAATTCCACTTATGCATATGCTAAAGGTCTTAAGTGTTGTACGTGCAGACAAATGTTTTAAATTAGATTTTCCTCTAAGGCTATATTTCTTCTCTTTTGTTGAGAAGAATTGTTGTACATTTTTGGATAGCAGGTTACAGTTTGCTTTGTACATAACTGTAGCTGTTTGCAAATGCACCAAATCATTGAATTTCAATATTTTTGATTCAATAAATTAAGGGTTTGTATTTTCTCTATATCCAACATTATGTATTATTCTAAGTGATCTTTTTTGTAACACCATTAATGAATGAAGCGCACATTTGTAGGTGTTCCCCATATTTCTGCACAATAACTCAGATATGGTAACACTAGCGAGCAGTGAAGAATATGAAGTGACTTTTGGTCCAGAACATGTTTTGCTTTATTCATTATTGACGTATTTCTTGCTACTTTATATTGTATATTTTTTACATGAGATTTCCTGTTCATTTTATCATCTATTATTACACCTCAAAAATTGTTTTCTTTTACGCTTTCAATATCTACTCCGTCTATTTGTATTTGTGTTTGACTTTCTCTTCTACTGTCACCAAATAGCATTATTTTAGTTTTACTGAGATTCAAAGATACTCTGTTTTTGTCAAATCATCTTTTTAATTTGTACATTTATTCTGTTATTATTTGTATTATTTATGAATTTGTCTAATCATTTGTTAAACAGTTTTTCAATAATTTTAGAAAATTGTGGAAGTAAAGACACAGAACGAGAAAGAACACACACACACACACACGCACACACACACACAATATGTTAGACGGTCTGCCAGAACCACCGGAATCTGTGATGATGTCATTCATTTGGCTGAGATCCACTATCATTGCTACATTACACAGGTGGTCATTTCATGGACATCGTGTACTTTCATTCAACTGAATATATTTTGCTCTTAAAGCTGCAATAAGAAACCATGAGTTGTGTCTCCTCAAACAAGATGTGCGTATGGTAAACTCATGATATTGCCTAGCTGATGGCATGTTGTCAAAGGAAACCTTCAGGGATGCAGTCAGTCTATTAATATTCTGACAATCAAGCTAGCATGTCGTAGAATGTAAATATTATGTCAATTAAGTAAGTAGGTGGCCTCAACCCTCAACTTTCTCAAGTCGTCTTTTCAATGTTAACGCCCCAATAATCAGTTGCATTGGGCAGTAAACCTGAGTTTAGTGTACGTTAAAATGTGGCTGCAAAAAAAGGAGGAAAGTAAGAGGACACATTGACCATCTCCTATGGAATCAGAGTGGATAAAAATGGAATGGTTCTTGGATCTGGACATGCACCGACATTGAATAGCCTCTTTTTTGGTCCATGCCTGCTCATATAATAATGATAATTGATCTATTGGAGGAAACCCGTTAGGATTAGGGATGGGTTTCGTTCATATTTGTACCAACATGGTACAAATTCCCGATAACGGTACTCTTCAGTACCAATTTTCTGTACTTTTGTGTGTGTTAATAGATATTAATTGTTTGACAACATTTTATTTTTCAATGTAACATTTAAACAGCTGATTATGATAACTGTGCTGTCGAGTTGCACTTCCAAGACATTAGATGTAGCACTCTATGGGCTATCAATGAGATGTTGTTTTTGACAACCATCTTACATTTAGTCTTAGTCTTAGTCTTAGTCTTAGTCTTTTGGACTAAAACGCTTATTAGTTTTAGTCACATTTTAGTCACTTTTATATGTGATAGTTTTAGTCCAGTTTTAGTCGACGAAAACTCAAAAGGGTTTTAGTCTAGTTTTAGTCGATGAAAAGTCAAAAAGGTTTTAGTCTAGTTTTAGTCCAAAAAAAAAGAATAAAAAGTATAATATAAGTATATAAGTATAGTCTTTTAACAAATTAATTTTGGTCAATAAGTATTGGAGATTGCTGTTGGGCAGTGTCACACATAAGTTGTGAAAATAGTAGCAGATCTATAAATTCAACCCATTGTAAGCTTGCAGATCTGCTATTTTCACAAATAATAACAATAAAGGAATGGTTTTAGACATATAAGGTTTCCACCCAACAGCAAATTTCTGATCCAAGGATTGTGTATTACACACAGATAAAGTGGTAACAGTGGAATCAAAGTTCATTACTCCAAAAAAGCCAAAAAACAAAAACATTCTACTTCAGCAATTGTGGCTTTATTTCTCAGAATTTGTTAAAGTACAATGAACATAAACATGCCCAAAATATGAGTGATGGGTGAGGAACACATATGCTCAACATGGCCCTGTCTGCCAGTGCAATTACAACAGATATCATACAACCCCACTCTCTTTAATTTGTGCAAACCATGTAATACAATAATCAATTAATTCCTGATTCCTTAATGGGGCTGCACAACGTAACTTGTGGCTTTTAGGCTAAAGCAGACTCTACGTATAACAGTAACTCGACCTGTTTAACATATCAAGTTACGTGCTGACAGAACGTACCCACAAAGAGATAACCACACCTTCACTGAATGTAAACATGGCTAAACATGCTGCTAAAGTAACACACACATAATAAATTGACGTTAGCGTAACAAAAGCTAACTTTAGCCTGAAGTTAGCAGCCCATTTGCGCCAGGAGTATGTGGAAAACGTACTTATGTATTAGCTTACTATGACATTTATCGATGATGTTAACAGCATTTGTAACTTACCTTCGAAAAAATATCTTTGTGGCGAGCCTTAAGGTGCCGCTTAAGGTTGGTCGTATTTTTTCCGCATATTTTGTGGCCACATTTGTCACCGTCTTCCTTCACAATACACTCTGTTTTATTATCTGCTGGTTTATATTTAAAATACACCCATAAGTCGTCTCTACGTTTGCGACCACCGAGCCCCTGTGTTGAAACTGCCGCCGCCATTACGATCCATTGCCTGATGAGTAGCAACAGTCTGACGTGTTGAGCACGTTGTGCGCTGCACGCCAGTTGGTGAGCGTGGTTTTAATTGCCTCACACAATAAACAGAAATGTCATGCATTTTAAACGTCTGACAGATTACCCACTAACATTTTCGTCCGTTCTCGTCTCGTCAATGAAAACTCACACACGTCTCGTCATGTTTTCGTCATCAGAGAGACATGTTTATCTCGTCACCGTCTCGTTATCGTCATGAAAAAAAGTGGCGTCAACGAAATGATTTCGTCATCGTCATCGTTGACGAAAACAACACTGCTATCAATGAGATGTTGTCTAACTAGAAAGTAGCTTTTTTCAAGAATCTGAATGTGTTATGTTGCGCCCCACAAAGTGTTTACACTGTAAGTATTGTGCTTATTACACACCAGCTGTTTTGTTGTAATATTCATCGTGGGTGTAGTTTTCATTACCCAATTTGGAAGTGTTAAATCGCCATGTAAAATCACTAATGCTAATATTAGCCTGTCTATGGCAAATCCAATGTAGCATCGAGCTAGCACATTTTGGAAGAGTGGAACCTTACCTTTTTTTACGAAGCATTCTTGCTTTTTTGTTGGTGTTGAAATTTGCAACATTACTCATTGGAAGTTTGGCTGAGGCCACCCTGAGTGCTGCTTGATTGATGGTTTACATGAGCTGGTGTTTAGTCTGCAACCGACATGACGGTTCGTAGGTATCAGAATATGATTATACATGAATTGATAGCTGGTAGTACCGTTGTAATTCAGTCTGTGTCTATAAAAGTACAGAATTTGGTACCCATCTCTAATTGGGATGCATTGTGGTTGTTTTTATTGCATGTAGGGAAAAGGCAGAATGTGCACTAGATCTCATTTGACCAGCATAAGTACCATATTTTATGGACTATAAAGCGCACTTAAAATCCTTTTTTTCTTCTCAAAACTCAACAGTGCGCTAAATAACCCGGTGCGTCTAATGCATGGAATTATTCTGGTTTTGCTCACCAACCTCGAAGCAATTTTATTTGGTACATGGTGTATTGATAAGTGTGACCAGTAGATGGCAGTCAAACATAAGAGATACGTGTAGACTGCAATATGATGGCAATAGCACTCAAGTGAACAACACCAACATTGTATATGTTTCATTGAAAATATGGAACATTACACACGGCGCGCAAAAATCTATCAAAATGTTTTTTTGTTTTTTTTCATAAAGAAATACAATCATGTGTGCTTACGGACTGTATCCCTGCAGACTTTATTGATCTATATTGATATATAATGTAGAAAGTGTGTTTTTTATGTTGATTTAATAAATGTTTTTATTTTACTTTATTTATTTTTTATTTTATTTTTTTTATTTCTTGTGCGGCCCGGTACCAATCGGTTGGGGACCACTGATGTAGACCACAAGGAAATGTTTTCAATTTGGAAAAACATAAATAATAATATGACGGCGTGGCGAAGTTGGTAGAGTGGCTGTGCCAGCAATCGGAGTGTTGCTGGTTACTGGGGTTCAATTCCCACCTTCTACCTTCCTAGTCACGTCCGTTGTGTCCTTGGGCAAGACACTTCACCCTTTGCCTCTGATGGCTGCTGGTAGCGCCTTGCATGGCAGCTCCCGCCATCAGTGTGTGAATGTGTGTGTGAATGGGTAAATGTGGAAATACTGTCAAAGCGCTTTGAGTACCTTGAAGGTAGAAAAGCGCTATACAAGTACAACCCATTTATCATTTATCATTTATGACTCCTTTAATGCGACTTATAATCCGGTGCGCCTTTTGTATGAAAAAAGATAGAAAATAGACCATTAATCGGCAAGTGCGCCTTATTATCCAGTGCGCCCTATGGTCCGGAAAATACGGTAACTTTAGTGATGCAATTTGTCACGTGATGCTGTGTCTTTGTTAGCGCACATCCGTACTTACACTTAGCCTTTTGAGTGCATAAGTGCATTCACGCTGAGAAGTACAGACGGATGTGCTGTGCTGGATACTTGGCAACATAGTCGAAGAGGAGAGACTACAAAACAAGTGACGGCCTAATCTCCGCCTCATTTTAAGCAAGCCGGTACACCAAGCAAGAAGAAAGTCAGACCAACTCATCTTTAACTAGCAAAGCAAAATAAGTTTTGAATCCAGACAGTGATCCGGATATAGTCACTTGTTTCTTGTCCCATTTCCAACGTTTTCTGAAAGGTAGATGAACAATCCGCCTGTAACTTTTTGAGCTGTCTGTAGCGGAATGACAGAAACAGAGTGAAGTCTCTAGTCAGTCATGCACTGTCTTTGTCTCTGTGGGTGAAGGTGTGACCGCTGGCATACACACACAGGCATTAAAGCTCATTACGTAAACGTAAAGTAACTTTTTTGTTTGTGCGAGGCTACTTGTATAATACACACACACAGAAGTATAAAGTGAGGTGACATAGAAATGATCCGAAACTGACCCAAAATCTTATCGGTTGTTCCTTTTCCCATTTAAGACATTTCCTGAAAGCTTCATGAAAATCCGTCTGTGATTTTTTTAGTTACAGCGGTACCTCAACTTAAGAGTGTTTTGAGATATTAGCTGTCTCTCGGCTAATTGTTATGCCTTAAAGTTGAGTTACAAGCCTCCCGGCCATTAGTTGTTCTAGTAAATGCCACAGTGAACCCTGTAAGCTCGGACCAAAACATCCGGTCATGCTCACTTGCTCATCAGCTTATAGCTAGAGGTGAACATAACTTTGTTTTGCCAAGCATGGGAATAAAGAAAGTGAGTGTGAAGGACAGTGCTGAGAAGAAGAAGAGGATGATATTCATAGAATTAAATAAGTAAATCATCAAAAACATGACAGAGTGTGTCCCCAACTTGGCAAAGAAATTTGAGTGCATCACTGCTAGTCTGCACCATACTGAAGCAGAATGAGTCGATAACGCCAGCCAAGGATGTTAAAATAATATCTAAATGGTGGACATCTACTCATGAAAATACGGAGAAGCTGTTGATGGTGTGTTTGATGTTGAAACAGCTAGAACAGGCATATTCAACCAAATTGTTTTGGGAGCCACATTTCTAGAAAGCTAAGGACCGGGGCGCCTGACTTCTCCCTTCACTATTAGTCTTTTTTTTTGTATATTCATGAGAAACAGCGTCCTCTACAATAGACATTAGTTTTGTTATATTTTTGTTGTCAGAGTTACAGGAGTGCTCTGCTGTTTATTAAGACCTTCAAAGATCATCTCTATGACAGCACTCTAGTGTTTTTAGGAATCTGCTGCAAAAATGTGAGTGTCTCACAAGTTTTTTGAATGGAACTTGCAGGCCTCGAGTTGAATAGCTCCAATGATGAAAAAGAGAGGATATGAAATAGAACCTTAAGGAACACTATAACTAAAGAAGTTCATCAAGTGACTGTATCTGAGGTTAAATAAAAAAAGCTACTGCAACACCTTACTTACAGTACATAAAATCAGAGGTGGGTAGAGTAGCCAGAAATTGTACTCAAGTAAGAGTACTGTTACTTAAAATATTTATTACCCAAGTAAAAGTAAGGAGTAGTCACCCAAATATTTACTTGAGTAAAAGTAAAAAGTATGTTGTGAA
This sequence comes from Entelurus aequoreus, assembly GCF_033978785.1. Classification (NCBI taxonomy): domain Eukaryota; kingdom Metazoa; phylum Chordata; class Actinopteri; order Syngnathiformes; family Syngnathidae; genus Entelurus; species Entelurus aequoreus. Next base: position 42,502,600 of record NC_084731.1, on the reverse strand, counting down.
AAAACTACTCAAGTACTGAGTAACTGATGAGTAACCTGTTCGTTTAATGATGACGGCAACAAATAATGCACAAAAACATAAAAATAGCAATGAGCAAATTCAGAGCCAGGAATATCTCTTAAGCAACTAAAACAATAATATATATATTAAATATTAATACATTAAAATTAAAAAAAATTAAGGCAAATTGAGCCACAATAACTTAACAGCACCATAGGCTCAGTAGGCATTCATTAAATGATTGATTGAAACGTGTATTAGTAGATTGCACAGTACAGTACATATTCTGTACAATTGACCACTAAATGGTAACACCCCAATAAGTTTTTCAACGTTAATCAATTACTTAATAAATGACCACGTCGAGGTGATCTACCTCATATATACATATACATACACACACATATTATATATATATATATATATATATATATATATATATATATATATATATATATATATATATATATATATATATATATATATATATATATATATATATATATATATATATATATATACATACATACATTTATATATACAGTATATAATTTATATTTATTTATTTTGCCGTTTTTGTTCACATGTTAAAGGTGTTTTAATGAATATACATGCATGTTTAACATATAGATTCCTTTCTTTCATGAAGACAAGAATATAAATTGGTGTATTACCTGATTCTGATGACTTGCATTGATTGGAATCAGACAGTAGTGCTGATAACGTCCACGTTCTCAAATGGAGGAGAAAAAAAGTTCCTCCTTTCTGTGTAATACCACATGAAAATTTGTCCAGCTTCCATATTCGTTTTTATACACTTTACAAGAAATACATTGGCGGCAAACTCTGCAGCTTGCTAGCTTGTTTGCGCTGGCTTTCGGAGACTCTTATTTTGTTAGCGCAGGCGCGAGGGAGCGGTACTTTTATTGTGAAGGCAGGAACTGTGCGGTCAGTCTTTAGGCTTTTGAGAGAGGTACGGTTGAAATAAAAAAGTGTCTTTTTTCCTCCACACTTTTGATTGATTGATTGAAACTTTTATTATTAGATTGCAAAGTACAGTACATATTCCGTACAATTGACCACTAAATGGTAACACCCGAATAAGTTTTTCAACTTGTTTAAGTCCACGTGTGACGGTCATGTGACCGCCTGGCTCAGTTTGATTGAACGTCACCCGTGACTGCATCTGATTGGTGAAACGGAGTCAAACGTCACCAGTGACTGTATCTGATTGGTGAAACGCAGGCATGCGCTAGAACCTACTTTGAAGGTCTGTCTGACAAACCAAAACAAACAAAGCGTGCATTAACAGATCGATAAAAATTAGTAGTGAGTAGCGAGCTGAATGTAGATAAATGCAGCAGAGTAAAAGTAACGTTTCTTCTCTATAAATATACTCAAGTAAAAGTAAAAGTATGTTGCATTAAAACTACTCTTAGAAGTAAAATGTATCCCAAAAGTTACTCAAGTAGATGTAACGGAGTAAATGTAGCGCATTACTACCCACCTCTGCATAAAATACATTACGAAAACATTTTGGGAAAAAAAGGAGATGACTTAAAGGGGTGCCTTGAGGAATGCCTCAGTTATGTAAATCATATGTTTGCTAACAAGGTTAAAGGACCTGCCAATGTGTGGTCCAAGTTCCTTGTTTTTAGGAAATTGCTGCAAAAGCCTTTGTCTCCCAAGTTTGTATGGTGTCAGTTGAATAGCCCTGAGCTAGAAGGAGGTACCAAAGTCTGCTATTATTAATATGTATTATTACTGTACTTAATAAATCTACTGTTGTTGTTTTTACTACATTCTATTAGGGCTGGGCAATATGGACGAAAAACTATATCTCAATATATTTTTACTTAAACTCGATATTTGATATATATCTCGATATATTTTTAGGTGAAAGTATACTTTTTTTTTTTTTTTGATCACTTTGATTTGATTGGGTGGTGCTGGCTGTCTGGGGGTGTTGTGGCTGCTGTTTCTGCTGCCGTTTGTGGTGTGGGCGCCCGTGGCTGCTGGGTCTGGTGCAGGGGGGTGGCTGATGTTGTGACTGGTGGCAGCGCGCGCGCGTGGTGGTTGTCGGGGCTGACAAACTGTGTATATGTATGTGTATGTGTGTGTGTGTATGTATGTATGTATGTATGTATGTATGTATGTATGTATGTTTGTATGTATGTATATATATGTGTATGTGTATGCATGTGTATGTGTGTGTATGTGTACATGTGTATGTTTATGTGTATGTATATATATATGTATGTATATTTCTGGGGGTACGTTCTGGGCCTGCCTGTCGGGTGGGGGTCGGCGCCTCAGGCTACTGCATCCGGACTGCGTGTCTGGAGCTCCTGGGTCCCACCGTCCATCCCTTCCGGGTGCCCGTCTTGGTTGGGGCCTGCTGGGTCTGGTCCCTGCGTCTACTGTGGTAGCTTGGTGCTGCAGGGTATTCCGAGGTGCTGCGAGTCGGCCAGTTGTTGGGGTAGCGACCTTGTGTGTCAGCATGTCTGTGATCTTCTTTTAATTCTTTTTTATTTTTATTTTTTATAAATAGATTTAATTATTTATTTATTCTTATTTTTTAATATATTTTATTAATATTATTATTATTATTATTATGTATTTATTTATTTTATTTATTTATTTCCCCTACCTCAGGCGGGGGACTTGGCGGGGCGGTTGCTGGTTGTTCCATCTCCATCGTTGGGGTCCCTGCGGGTGGGGTGGGTGGTTCCCGTGGCCCTGTGCTGGGTGGTCCTGTGGCGGCCGGCTTGGGTGGGGTGGCCGTGGGCTGGCCTCGCCGCGCTCTCCGGGGTGTGGGGGGGGGGGGGGGGGGGGGGGCTCGTGGGGGCCCGGTTGCCGGTGGGGCGGGGGCGGTCTTCCTGTCCGGTTGCGGGGGGTCTACGGGCCTCTCGGGCGGGGCGTCCCGCCTTTCTGTCCGTGTGGGGTGTGGTCTCTCGCTGGCTTGGGGTCTGGCTGCCCCCTGCTTTTCTCGTGCCTTGTCCTCTGCCGGGTGCGTCTGTCTGCGGCCTGCTGCTGGCCCTTGTGGGCGGTGCGGTGGGCCAGGCTCTGGGGTTCCTGTCGCTGTCCGGCTTGGCTGCATGGGGGCGGTGGCCCCTGGTTCCCTGGGCACCACACCTACTGTTTGTGGGATGGGCTCTCAGGGAGGCTGGGGCCGTACTCTGGCTCCCGCACACACTGGGAGTCAAATGTATTGTACATGCAAATTCACATATACTCACACACATACATACAGACATACATAGGTACCTACGCTCCCACATACATATACAAATAAATACAGTACATATTTACACACTCAAAGTTCGTACATCCACACGCACATTCATTATACAAACATACTGTATACACATACTGTACATATACATTCACTGTAAAAACATACATATACACATACTGTACATATACACTCACTGTGCAGACACAGACATACACATACTACACATATACATTCACTGTACAAACACACACATACATATACTGTACATATACATTCACTGTACAAACACACATACACACATACTGTACATATACATTCACTGTTCAAACACACATACTGTATACACATACTGTACATATACATTCGCTGTACACACATATACATATACTGTACATATACATTCACTGTACAAGCACACATATACACATACTGTACATATACAGGTACATATGCACACATATACTCATGCACATAATCACGTTTCATCAAACATATATTAACGTTGTTGCCCTAGGGTAAACTGGGTATAACACATGGCACACTGACAAAGCTTAACCTATTGTTACTATAACAATCTACAAGGTTAATGTAGGTTGCTTCTCTTTCTTCCCCTCCATTTTTCTGCATTCTTTCGTATCTGAAGTTATCATTACGTATATGTATTGTTGCATTTGAACAATTGTATTGTTGATAATAAAGGTAAAGTATTGGTATTGTTTATTATCAATAGCACTATTTCTATTGGTATTCATATTGCTCCATTTTTAGTGTAATAATGCTCATTGTAATTTCTGTATTATTTTTTTATTTTCACTAACTGCTTATTTGCTATTACTTTTACCATCATATTTGTACATGTCGTATTTGCTGATGTTGCTCTGTTGTTGTTGTTGTTGTGTTTGCTGTTATTGTTTTTGTCTCTCTGTCTAATCCCCCTGTTGTCCCCACAATTCCCCCCTCTGTCTTCCTTTTTCTCTCTTTCTATCCCCTCCTGCTCTGGCCCGGCTGCACCAAATGATTATATAAATACATTTAATAAAGTCAAAATACAAGTAAGGCAACAAGAGAAGTATCCTACACTTCTCTTTTGTAAAGTAAATCCGAACAGCCGATATGGGCATCTACATCTGCTATATGATTTGCCCGAGAAGCTGGGCAGGACATTATAAAAAAAAAAGAAAGAAAAAGAAAGTATACATTGAAAGATATTCATTTTTGAGCGAGATTCACTGAAATTGAAGTGAATGACAACTGTATCGTAAACAGTCAGTGGCACTTTTATTAACCCAGTTAGTCAAGATGGGTATTAACAGCACAGAAAATAAACTGTTTAAGTAGCACAGAATTACATAATATAAATAAAATAGAAAAATATTATTTCTATGTAAAATAAATAACATAGCTGTGCAAATAATACAAAATGTATCAAACTCAGATAAAAAAATAATTTGCTGACCGGCACTTTTTAATTCCCAGTCGACGATGTAATGGTCTGTCACACACGTATGGTTCTGGTCAGCACCAAGTAAGTGACTTGACCGAATTGTGCGGCTATGATCTTCCTTTCTCGTGTGAAATATGCCCGGCTTGGCAACTCGAGAACAGTTTTGATTTGAGCTTACATGGTAAACAACTCAAATGAATGTTTTATCTAGACGCATACATTTGTCCAAATGTGGCCAAGTCAGAATCACAATCAGAATAGTTTTTATTGCCATTGTTTGAAAACGGGTTCACAAACAAGGATTTTTTCTTGGTGCAATCGTGCTACATAAAACACATAAAAGTGGACGCAATGTGGGTTTCCTGGACGTCGTCTACATCGCTAAAAGAAAAATCTAAGGAAGAGAATCCCTCTGCCATGTTCCACTCGTTTTTTTAATATATAAATCGCCCTCTGGATTATTCCCTTTTCTCTTTTCCGACTCTCTCGTTTTACATTTGGGATGTGCTTGTCTGTTGTGATTTCCCCTCCTGGTTCCATGACCCGCCCTGTCTTGCCTCTGTTTGGCCTGTCCCTAATGTTTTGCTCTAGTCTTAACCAATCGTGACTCATCATAATAATAATAATAATAATGGATTAGATTTTATATCGCACTTTTCTATTATTAGATACTCAAAGCGCTCACAGAGAAGTGGGAACCCATCATTCATTCACACCTGGTGGTGGTAAGCTACATTTGTAGCCACAGCTGCCCTGGGGTAGACTGACGGAAGCGAGGCTGCCAGTTTGCGCCTATGGCCCCTCCGACCACCACCTATCAGTCATTCATCATTCATTCACTAGTGTGAGTGGCACCGGGAGCAAGGGTGAAGTGTCCTGCCCAAGGACACAATGGCAGCAATTTGGATGTCAAGAGGTGGGGCGCGAACCTGAAACCCTCAGGTTTCTGGCACGGCTGCTCTACCCACTACGCCATACTTGTAAGTTGAGGTACTACTGTATTATGATAACTAACTGACAGACAAAACAATGTGAACAATTACACAAACTCCTGGTGGAGGTAATTGTTGTACAATAGAGAAGTGGTTGACTTAGGCAAGGCAAGGCAAGGCAAGGCAACTTTATTTGTATAGCGCTTTTCATACACAAGGCAGACTCAAAGTGCTTCACAGACAACAAAGTGAAATGAAAGAAAATAAAAGCAAAATTAAAATGCAGACAATAAAAATAAAAATAAAGCTGTCTGATATTTCCAATGTTGGTAAACATTGCGATCATTACTGACAGTTATTGATTTAGAACCAAGTACTTATTGATGCTGTCAAATGTTAATGCCTCTCTTACTTTTGTCATATGCGCAAACGAAAGCACGTGATAAGAGTGGGAGTCTCTCAGCTGTTTGTTGGACTTTTTCTGTCATTTTTATCACGTCCCCAGGAACTAAGTGCACACAGCACATTTATTAAAGTGTACTGACAAAGTATTCATCTTAATTCATGTATTCAAAGTATTCACTCTAAATTCTACCTCTTCTGTGTAAAAATGTAATTTTTGAGGCGGCAATAAAGTCTTTGATCTGCAGCTTCAGGCCCCCCACCACCCATTTTTCTTCCATCCCAGTGGAGCAGACCTCCTTTCCTGACAGCCCATTTTTTACTCCGGACTTTTCTGGGTCGTTTCTCCAGCAAAGAGGCACTCCCTCTCCCCTATCCCCCACCCCCCCATCCCGCCTTTGCTTCTCTTGCTTCTCCATAAGTCACATTTTTGACATCGGCCTGAAGCGGCTTTGTTCGTCATTCGTCTCACTGAGAAAACGGGCCAAGCCGGACGGAGACAAAGGTGGCTAAGCAGAATGTATGTTTTAAATTTCAATCCACTTTCTCTCCCTCCCTCACTGCTCCATTATTTTCTACTCCTTCATCCTGATGGAATCTTCACCTCCCTTTCCTTCAAGTCTTCCTCAGGCGTTGCATTCACTGTGGATAATGATGATGAGGATGATAAATAAATGAAAAGTGCCAGCTGACTGTTGTTCATCCTGACACACACTCACACGTCACTCTTGCCCTTATTTAGGTTTAGCGATGCAACGTTAAAGTGATAAAAAGCTGTCCTATACTATATGGATGGGTGCCTTTCACCCACTACCTGGGTATCGATACTGTTATTCAACGGTACCAATGTTCAGTAATTTTGTTTCTGTTCAATTGTTGTTTACAATTATTCAACATCTAACACTGAGGTGTGCTGTCCAGTTATCTTGTTTTCTTACACTTAACTGTCTCATTTGCAAGTGCTGTACTGTATTGTATACTGTAGTATACTTTGTATGCAGGTACAATTCCAAGATATAGATAACAGTGTGTTGTCATTGTCAGGAAGTAGTCTTTGCCATTGAGGTGAATGTACCAGTCCACTACAAAATGTTTATACTGTAAGTATTGCAGGCTTTCCCTTACATGTAATTGATTGTGACTTATCGCCACGGAAAAATAAAATCTGCAACACCTTAACAATGAGGGGTTTTTTTTGTGAAAAGAAATTTAAGTAATATAATGTATGAATGGATATATATACCCTTTTATTTGCGCGCTATTGACTAATGATGCACCGGAAATTTGACCACCGAAAAAAGACTGATCACGGTAACAGCACTACTAAAACAGGATGTTGTGATTACGTAAGCAAGACACACGTGATTGTCCGGAGCAGAAACAGCTTGTCTGCGACGTCGACGTCCTGTTTCCTGTTTGCTGTGAGTGACTGCTCGCTGTTGCCGCGAAAAAAGCGAAGTATTATATTTCTATCTGTGTGCTTCTAATTGTTTTACAGCTTTCTTTATTCCTTCCCAAACATACTTAGTAGTCTTATCTAACTTGCAAAACACCCGCTCTCTGTCTCACCGCCCCTCTCTCAGCTAGCTAGCTGCTAAGCTAACGAAGCCTGGCGTGGCAAAGGCGGCAACGGTCTGAAGGAATCTGCTCCCACACGTTGCGACCATTTCTCCGAAGACAGCAAGAACTTGACTCAGTGAAAAAAAACAACGTGAGTATGGCTCCCTGCTCTTCGTGCATCATTCTCATGGATAGGTTGGCCCTACTAGAGGACCGTGTCCGCCAACTAGAGCAGAGTAATTTCGTAACTTTAGACGCTGCAGACACATCTGCTAGTGTTAGCTGTAGCGAGCTGACGAGCCCAGTTTGTAGCAGCCTTAAGCGACCTACAAGCAACGGTGAACCGGTTGAGACACATAATAGATTTAGCCCTTTAGCTACTCCTACACACCAGTCTACCAGGCACCACACCTTAGTCATAGGGGACTCCATCACCCGAAACATACAGTTTAGCAAACCAGCCATAATTAAGTGTATTCCCAGGGCCAGAGCACCTGACATTGAAGCTAATCTTAGGGAGCTAACTTGCAACAGGGCTAGTAAACACGTACGACAGGCTAATCGCACCACTAGCTACGCGAACATAGTTGTACACTTTGGCTCCAATGACACTAGGATGAGACAGTCAGAGATTACAAAGAGAAACATACAGTAGCTAGGACTTGTAATCTCGCTAGAAAGATGTCCAGGCATCGAGTACTTGTCTCTGGCCCCCTGCCTGCGAGAGGCAATGATGAGAAGTATAGCAGATTAGTCTCGCTTAACAAGTGGCTGGCTAGTTTTTGTAGACAACAGGGCCTAATGTTTATTGATATTTGAACCTTTTTCTGGGGAAAACCAGGCTTGCTGATGAGGGACGGCCTTAACCCTAACCGGGAAGGCGCCATCACTCTATCGAGAAACATAGAGTACTGGTTGGATCACACTTGACTAACTACACTAGAGCAAGCTCGGACCCAGGCAATTGCAGTGTCTGTTGGTCCGGTGGAGGAGTCACTTAAGCTAGAACTAACCATCGCCAGGCTGGTAAATTACTGCACACATAGCATTTTTCGTAGAATAATACACAACTCACATAATGTTTTTTCTGTAGTGACTGTGCCAGAGGTGAACATGCTTTATACTGAGGTGGCAAATTATGAAGCGTTCAATCTATCGCAGCACCATCATCTGAAGATCCCCATCATATCAATTCCTAAATATGATCGAATTATTTAAGGCGTACTACACAAAATAAACGTAACGTTATTAATATCACTACTACTACTACTACATATAATATGGGCTTTTTAAACATCAGCTCATTGTCTCCCAAAACATTATTAGTTAATGAGGTCATTAGAGACATCAATCTTAATGTCATTGGTCTCAGCGAAACCTGGCTCAAACCTGATTATTTTTTTACCGGTTAACGAGGCATCTCCTCTTAACTATACGAATGCACATATTGCCCGTCCCCTTAAAAAGGGTGGAGGGGTCGCACTAATATACAGTGAAAATCTTAACCTTACACCTAACCTAAGTAATAAATATAAATAATTTGAGGTGCTTACTATGAGGTCTGTCACACCGCTACCTCTCTACCTGGCTGTTATCTACTGCCCCGGTGGGCTCTATTCAGACTTTATCAGTGCATTTTCAGAGGTTGTCGCTGATCTAGTGATGCACGCAGATAATATAATTACAATGTGGGATTTTAATATCCACATGAATACCCCATCAGACCCTTTGTGCGTGGGACTCCAGACTATAATTGATAGCTGTGGTCTTACACAAATAATAAATTAACCCACGCATCGCAATGGTAACACGATAGATCTAGTCCTTGTCTGGGGTGTCACTACCTCCAAAGTTATGATACTCCCGTACATACACTAAAGTAATGTCTGATCATTACCGTTTAAAATTTGAAGTTCTGACTCATTGTCAACAAGCTACTAATAACCACTGCTTTAGCAGCCGCAACATTAATGCTGTCACAACCATGACTCTTGCTAACCTACTGTCTTCAGTAATGGCACCATCCCAAATTATGTGGGCTCTATCGATAACCTCACTAGCAATTTTAACGATGCCCTGCGCGACGCCATTGGTAGTATAGCACCGCTAAAGCTAAAAAAGGCCCCTTAAAGGCGTACCCCCTGGTTTACAGAAGAAACTAGAGCTCCATGTAGAAATCATGAAATCATGTAGAAAGCTGAAATGCAAATAACGTGCAACTAAACTCGAGGTTTTCCATCAAGCATGGAGTGATAGTTTAATAACTTATAAACGCATGCTTACCTCAGCTAAAGCTAATTACTACTCCAATTTCATCCGCCTCAATAAAAATGATCCTAAATATTTGTTCAGTACAGTAGCATCGCTAACTCAACAAGGGACTCCTCCCAGTAGCTCCACCCACTCGGCAGATGACTTTATGAATTTCATTAATAGGAAAATTGAACTCATTAGAAAGGAGATTAAAGACAACGCGTCCCAGCTACAACTGGGTTCTATTAACACAGATACGAATGAATATACAACAGATAATGCCCTCCAAAATAGTCTCTTTTCTCCTTGATGAAATAACATTAGAGGAACTCCCCCGACGTGTAAATGGGAAAAAACAAACATGTTTTCTTGACCCACTTCCTGGGAAACTTATCAAGGAGCTGTTTTTTAATATTAGGACCATCAGTGCTTAATATTATAAACTTATCACTTTCCTCTGGGACTGTTCCCCTAGCATTCAAAAAAGTGGTTATTCATCCTGTGCTCAAAACTCCTGACCTCATGGTAAACTACCGGCCGGTGTCCCACCTTCCCTTTATCTCGAAAATCCTCGAAAACATTGTTGCTCAGCAGCTAAATGAACACTTAGAGTCGAACAATCTCCGTGAACCCTTTCAGTCCGGTTTCAGGGCAAATCACTCTACAGAGACAGCCCTCGCAAAAATGACTAATGAGCTATTGCTAACTAAGGATGCTGATGCGTCATCCATGTTGCTGCTACTTGATCTCAGCGCTGCTTGCGATACCGTCGATCATAACATTTTATTAGAACGTATCAAAACACGCATTGGTATGTCAGACTTAGTCTTTTCTTGGTTTAACTCCTTTCTTACTGACAGGATGCAGTGTGTTTCCCATAACAATGTGACCTCGGAGTATGTTAAGGTACCGTGCAGAGTTCCACAGGGTTCAGTTCTTGGCCCTGCACCCTTCAGCATCTACATGCTGCCGCTAGGTGACATCATACGCAAATACTGTGTTAGCTTTCACTGTTGTTCTGGTGAAACCCAACTCTACATGCTGACCAACACGCCAGATTGCAGTCACCTGGTGGCGTGTCTTAATGAAATTAAACAATGAATGTCCAGCAACTTTTTGCAACTCAACACTAAGAAAACGAAAATGTTGATTATCGATCCTGCTAGACACCGACATTTATTTAATAATACCACCTTAACATTTGACAACCAAACAATTACACAAGCGACTCGGTAAAGAATATGGGTATTATTTCCGACCCAACTCTCTCGTTTGAGTCACACATTAAGAGTGTATTATTGCTAAAATTCATTCCATTTTTTCCACCAGCAACGCTGAGATCATTATTCATGCGTTCGTTACGTCTTGTCTCGATTACTGTAACGTATTATTTTCGGGTCTCTCTTTGTCTAGCATTAAAAGATTACAGTTGGTACAAAACGCGGCTACTAGACTTTTGACAAGAACAAGAAAGTTTGATCATCTTACGCCTATACTGGCTCACCTGCACTGGCTTCCTGTGCACTTAAGATGCAACTTTAAGGTTTTACTACTTACGTATAAAATACAAAAGGATTTAGCTCCATCCTATCTTGCTGATTGTATTGTACCATATGTCCCGGCAAGAAATTTGCGTTCTAAGAACTCTGGCTTACTAGTGATTCCCAGAGCCCAAAAAAAGTCTGCGGGCTAAAGAGCGTTTTCTATTCGGGCTCCAGTACTATGGAATGATCTACCGGTAACAGTTAGAGGCGCTACCTCAGTACAAGCATTTAAGTCCAATCTTAAAACTCATTTGTATACTCTAGCCTTAGACCCCTTTTTAGACCAGTTGATCTGCCGTCTCGTTTCTTTTCTGCTCTGCCCCCCTCTCCTGCGTGGAGAGGTTATCAGGTGACCACAGATGAAGCGCTAGCTGTTCAAAGTCGGGACCCGGGGTGGACCACTCCTCTGCGCATCAATTGGGGATGTCTCTGCGCTGCTGACTTGTCTCCATTCAAGTTGACCCCCTGTTGGCCCCACTATGGACTGGACTCTCACATTTTTAACTAGATCCACTCGACATCCATTGCACCGGTCGCCCAGGGGGGGATCCCCACATCTGCTGTCCCCTCCGAGGTTTCTCATTGTGCCCATTTGGTTTAGTTTTTTCTTGCCCTGATGTGGGATTTGAGCTAGGTTGTCGTTGTGGCTTGTGCAGCCCTTTGAGACACTTGTGATTAAGGGCTATATAAATAAACTTTGATTGATTGATCGATTGCCTTTAATATATCTGTGATATATCCGCGGACAGCCATCTACAAATATTAAAATGTGCTATGTGAAAATATTTAAAGTGGCGCTCTTTCAAAGACAGACGGTATAGCGCAGGGTTGTCCAAACTACGGCGTGCGGTCCAAAAGCGGCCCGCCGGCATCTTCAATTTGGCCCGCGAGACGGCACAATATATATGTATGTTATTTTACATGCAGTCTGCTTTTGGCACCCGGCCAATTTTTTTAGCCCAATGCGGCCCCCAGGTCACCCCTGGTTTAGTTGGAGCAGCAACGCAAAGCAAGTGTGAAGTGGCTCGCTGCAGCTCTCGCTGTTCATCAGACATCGAGCGACAGACGAGCGCAGTCTCCAGTAAAACCAGAAATACATGCTGTTGCTTGTCATTTTTAATAAAGAAAAAGTCACTAAAAGGATTGGAGAAGTCTCTACAAACCTGAAAAATGCTCAACAAAGTGCAGCCATTGTTACAATGTACAATAAATAAAAATAAAGCACCACATTATAATATAAGAAACAATATGTTAATAATAATTATTAATACATACATACATACATTTGTTTTAGCCTTTTTAAAGAAAATATATGCATCAGCACCGATTATGCAAATTATATGATGATGTAATATTGGCCAAGCGCCACCACGCCCCAACGCCACAGGTATATTGGCAATCTAGGGGAAACCCTGATTGTACTTATTACACACTTGCTGTTTGATTGTAACATGGATCTCAGTTGTAGTTTACTACCAAATTTTGAGGTGTTGAAATCGCCATGTAAAATCGCTAATGTTAACATTAGCGATTAGTATTAGTATCGAAAAGTTATATAAAATATAAATGGCAAATCAAATCATGATCGCAATTTTTGGAGAGAAAAATTGCAATTAGGTGTTTTCTCAAAATCGTGGAGCCCTGATTTGTAGCACGTATTTTGGCCGCTTTGCGTGCAACATTATTACTTAATCTATCTCAATTAGAAGTGCGCCAATGAAGACACAGTCATAGATAGTCTCTCTTAACTTGAGAGTTTATTGAGTGTGTGTGTGTGTGTGTGTGTGTGTGTGTGTGTGTGTGTGTGTGTGTGTGTGTGTGTGTGTGTGTTTGTGTTTGTGTGCGTGCGTGTTTGTGTGTGTGTGTGTGTTCTTGTATTCCCAACCTTCTTGAGACATCAACAAGGAAAAATACCTTCCATATGAGGACCAGTGAACAAGTTAGGACCAAAATTATGGTCCCAGTATGGAAAAACATTAGATATAATAGAGAATGTCTCATTTGCATCCCTGGTGGTGAAATCTATCAAAATTAGGGTGGCCCAAAAAGGAGGGATTTTCCAAATTGACTGTGTGTCGGTTTTAAAAGTGCTCCCCCTCTGGTCAACATATGAAATAACAAGTGTGTGTCCATCCATCCATTTTCTACCGCTTGTCCCTTTTGAGGTCGCGGGGGGTGCTGGAGCCTATCTCAGCTGCATTCGGGCGGAAGGCGGGGTACACCCTGGACAAGTCGCCACGTCATCGCAGGGCCAACACAGATAGACAGACAACATTCACACTCATAAGAAATTGAAATGTGCCCGTTTTGGCCAAATTAAAAAAAAAATGTATATAGAGACATACTATAATAACTTGAAGTATTGAAGATTAAAAACCAATTACAAACAAAAAATTAAATAAATAAAAAATTACTAAAAGCTTACCTTTTTATATTTGCATAGTATGTATATATTATTAATGTTGTAAATACAAATCTTTATATATCTAGAAAGCGTGGTCCTAAAGAGGTAGGCATTTTTTGGAGGTCTCAAGAAAGTAACAAATACAATAATGCGTGTGTGTGCGTGCGTGTGCGTGTGTGTGTGTGTGTGTGTGTGTGTGTGTGTGTGTGTGATGATAGACTTTCAAAGTTGACCAAAAAGAAACAGTCTGTGACTGCTAACAAGTCTCTCCCTCCCGCTGTCGTCTTAATACTTCTTTGGATGAAGTCGTGCGCCACTTGTCAGCAGGTGGCAGCGTGGCTTTGTTCCTTGTGAAGACGGCGAAAATAGAAATAGGTGTTTCCTCAAAGATTTACACAGTAAAGGGAACAACGATCTTTGGGGATATTTCTTGACTGATTCACTGACTCACCACACCTGTGCATGACGTGCACTACTATGTCTACTTTTAGACAGTCAGCTGGAGTTAGCTTCTGCACATCTTGTGTGATGACTGTATTATGATGATAGTATATATGATAGTATATATCTGTATCATGAATCAATTTAAGTGGACCCCGACTTAAACAAGTTGAAAAACTTATTCGGGTGTTACCATTTAGTGGTCAATTGTACGGAATATGTACTTCACTGTGCAACCTACTAATAAAAGTCTCAATCAATCAAAAACACGTGTTACAATACGACACACTACATATTGCTTTATATCCTTCATTATCTATTGTTCTATGAGTTGCATGTATTCATGTTACTGTAGCAATGTGGTAGGATATGGCCTAAACCACAAAACCAGTCAGGGTTGTAGTTGTATTTGGCTTCAAAGTTAGGACTTTATTTCCACTTTTGGTTGCTAAAGTCCGCTTGTATTGGGACTAAGTGGTGGTAGCAGTGTTGCCAGTTCCTCAGTGAGTAAAGTAGCTATTGGCTTTGTAAAAAAATCACCAAATTTGCCAAATTTTCCATTTCCTATTTGTATACAACTCGTTCGGATACACGTAGTAACGCCTCTACGAACGCCTTCTGCCATTTCTGATCAACAATTGGGCCTTCTTCACATTGCAGGTCAATTCCAAATTTTTAATTTCAATGTGAACAATTCCGACTTTTTTCAAATACGACCTAGGCCTCTTTTGTATGTGGATATACTGTAAATAAGACACGTGTGCAATGCGACTGCAGTGTTAACGATCGAGTTGCGTTCATTCGACCAAAACGTCATGAAAAAGCGGTAATATGTTTTAGGAACTCATGTCAATGTTCCACCACTCCTGTCTCCGACTGCTCGCCCACCTGCTCTTTGGACTAGACGTCGAAGCAAGTGTCCCACAAACTGCGAGAGCCAAAATGCTTGCTCTCTTTCTTCTTAATGTTTTATGCGCAGTAATACGGTTCAGAAAATGTTGACTTTGATTGCACAATATCCTTTAAATCGCCACAAATGCACCATGTTTAAAGTTAAAGTAACACTGATAGTCAGTCACACACATTAGATGTGGTGGAATTACCCACCAGTGAAATTACCCTCTGCATTTGACCCATCCCCTTGTTCCACCTCCTGGAAGGTGAGTGGAGCAGTGAGCAGAAGCGGTGGCCGCGCTCAGGAATCTTTTTGGTGATTTAACCCCCAATTCTAACCAATCCAATCCAATCCACTTTATTTGTATAGCATTTTTAAACAATAGACATATTTCCAAAGTGCTGCACAACAATATTAAAAACAACATTCAAATATTATCCTAAGCTCCACCAATGACTGAATAAAAACAAAAAATAAATAAATGTAAAACCAATATAATAACAATATAAAAATAAATATGATTAAAAACTATTTTAAAGCGTAAAACCAATTAAAACAACAAATTAAAACAACCCTTGATGCTGAGTGCCAAGCAGGGAGGTAATGGGTCCCATTGTTATAGTCTTTGGCATGACCCGGCCAGGGTTTGAACTCACGACCTACCGATCTCAGGGTGGACACTCTAACCACAAGGCCACTGAGCAGGCTTTATGTCTGCAAACACTGCAAAACATGTGACGTCATGTCTGTCATGACAGAAGAAGCTAACAAGCTGTTAGGTCAACAAGAGTTGTGGTTGCTTATTGATTTAAATCTCACGAAAAAAAGCCCCCTTATCATTTCAGCATAGAATTTCACGTCACACACTCAACCTATATGAAAAGCTATAAAAGGATCAAGAAGGCGTCGGAAGGGACGCTGTACCGAATACTTGGAAGCAAAATCAAGGTTTAGGAATGATCTAATCATTCTCCAAAAATAATAAATTACATCAGAAAAAGTCGGTGGATTGGCTATGTTTGCTGAATATAGTGACGGTGTTGCTAAATTGGCAGGCTGCAGCTATCGATTATTTTAGAAATCGAATAATCTGTCGATTATTTTTTGGATTATTCGAATAATTGAATAAAACACACTTTATAGCAGGCCTGGGCCATTATTTTGACTCGGGGGGCCAAATTTTGAGAAAAAAATGTATCTGGGGGCCGGTATATCTATTTTTAGGAACACTAATACAAAACCTCACAATAATGTCTGATTGAATGCTAAAAACGTTATAACAGACCGCCTGAAAAAACAGAATGGAATTGTATTTATTTTTAAATAAATGAGACACCTAGAATTTACATGAAAATAAAGACTGTGGGATTTACAATATTAACTATGAACGATAAAACACTGAATATTGACAACATATGAACATATATATCGACATATTTTACAATCAAGGAAAACGCAACAAAAATGCAACAAACAGCAAAGTATGAACACAAAGGGTAAAAAAAAACCTACTTACAATCTGATACATCTAATACATCACTAAGCTTTAGAACTTTGTTGTAAAAATTAGGGATGTCCCGATCTGATATTGATATCGGAAATCAGTCCGATATTAGCCAAAAAAGTGAATATCGGATTTTATCGGACTGAATCTAAAAACTCCGATATAAGCGCTCCGATATAAGCTGTCCATTTTCTGCTGCAGCACGTCTATAATAGGTGACTCTGGTTTGATCACACTCCAACACAGTAGGTGGCGGCATTGCCCCTTAATTAACGTTGGTGCTGGCCGCGGAAGAAGAGCTTCTCTGATCCAGCATGCACAGCCCACGTGATCAGGACAACGCGTGTGCTTGCAGCAAATGTCGGCTGTGTGGAAGTATTTTAAAGTAAACTCGGACAAAGACGTTGCCGCTAAATGCAACATTTGTCAGGCGCAAGTGTCCTGTGGAGGGACAGAACCGGGAAGGTTCAATACAAGCAACCTCATCGCACAGTTGAAAAAACACCACAAAAAAGAACATGAGGATTTTTGCGAGAGCAGCAAGGCGAAGCAACGAACCTCTAGCTCGCTTCAGCAACCCACGCTGGCCGAAAGCTTTGCAAGACGTGCCAAACTACCACGGGACAGCAAAAAGGCAATGGCCATAACAGAAAAGATAGCCCAGTTTATTGTGCTTGATGACCAGCCCCTGTCGGTGGTGAGTAATGTCGGGTTTAAACGCTTAAAAAGTGTATTGCCGCACACGTGGAGAAGGCAAATGCTCGTTATTAGAGTGATATGTTTATTGTGTTTACACTATTCTTCAGTGATGACTAAGAGTAATTATTACATTGTTTTGGGCACAGTCAGTCAGTGAAACTGGAGCTGTGAACTCTTAACTTAGAGCAGTTGGACAGTGGACAATATTGTGTTGTTTTTGTTGTTTTTGTCCCTGCCCACAGTTGTTTCCAACGTATGCTGACAGTAAAAAAATAACTGAAGTGAACTTGAATTGTTTGCACTTTAAAACTTTTTTTTTTTTAAATTGGATTTATTTAGGTTATTTTTCAGGGTCTTGTAATTTATTTTTAATTTATTCTATTCAATTGTATAATTATGTTGGTATTAGTGGTTATTTTGCACTTTAAATACAACATTTTGTTTTAATTGGATGTTTTGAGGTAATACTCTTATGTTGAAGGTAAAAATGTATGTAACCAATTGGTTAATAATAAATGGGTCAGTTTTTCCTATACCTACTCTTGCTGACTATTGTTTTCTGTTTTAACACTACAACATCAGTAACAGTAACATCCATTTATCAAGCCTTTTCTAACATTCCACACAACAAAATAAGGAATAAATATATGTATGATTCGTGCCAATATCGTATCGTATTGATATCGGTATCGGCCAATACTCAAGGCTACAATATCGGTATCGTATCAGAAGTGAAAAAGTTGTATCGGGACATCCCTAGTAAAAATCTCCTTCCGCGTCTGTCCCTGACGCGCATTTCAGGCTGGCCGCTCTGGAAACCCTCTGTGGAAACGCTCCCCACCCACACTGCTTGCTGCCTTGTCTGAGCTGCTGTGACATAGATTACCATAGTAACTAATTAATTTACCATAGTAACTAGTATATCATGCAAAAGCGCAGATTCCAACCATTGAAATACTTTGTATAGTTCAAGACTTCCGGTAATTTGAAAACATCACTGCACATCATAATGGAAGCTACAGTTTCCATCTTAAAGATTGAAAAACATTTTTGGGGAATGTCCGGCGGGCCAGATTGAAAAGCTTAACGGAACGCATGCAGCCCCCAGGCATTAATTTGCCCAGGTCTGCTTTATAACCTCAATGTGTCTTTAAAGGAGAACTGCACTTTTGGGGGGGGGGTTTTGCTTATTGTTCACGATCATTATGAAAGACATGGATGGATTTTTTTTTTTTTATACATTGTAACTTGTAAATAAACACAAATAAAAGTCAGCTTACAGCGACGCCAATAGGAGGGCCTCTATTTCGCCCATAAAATCCAATAATAACCATTCAAAGAGCGCCAACAATACTCCATTTACATTTCGTGATTTGAATATTAACCAAGAATCAGTGATATTTTTATTATAAGCTCGAACGCAGACAAACTATTTATAGCGGCGCTGTGATCACAAGCCTGTCTACAATTTCGACATGATCGACTGGCGAGGTGTTTCCTCGGTTCCTTGCTCCCTGGAAGTTTATTGTAGATCATAAATCATGCATCTCACCTGGACAGACGAAGTCTGAGGACGTATTCCGACAAGTTGGTACACTTTGACAGCCATTTAGGACCCGGAACTGGTGAGAACAGCACAAAAGACGCTTGGACCTCCCCGGCCCCCACTTCTTTTCTTCGTGAGGATTATCAGTCATGATTCCCGGGCGCGGCCACCGCTACTGCCCACTGCTCCCCTCACCTTCCACGGGGTGATCAAGGGTGATGGGTCAAATGCAGAGTATAATTTCGCCACACAGAGTGTGTGTGTGACAATCATTGGTACTTTAACTTTAACTTTAACTATTCTTCATCTAAATGGGAATATATGAACATCGTATCAGTCAGCATCCTAATGACAGCAGACATTGTACAGTAAGTGATGTTTTATTATGTTTGTTGGCTCTCATAAAGTATGCAGTGAGTAGTAATCAGTGATGAAGAAAACAAATGTGATGCGTTTTTTAAATTAATGCGCCGTATAGGCTTAAAATGATAAAAATAGGTAAATATTAAAGATTAAAGTACCAATGATTGTCACACACACACACACTAGATGTGGTGAAATTTGTCCTCTGCATTTGTCCCATCCCCTTGGGGAGCAGTGGGCAGCAGCAGCGCCGCGCCCGGGAATCATTTTGGTGATTTAACCCCCAACTCCAACCCTTTGTTGCTGAGTGCCAAGCAGGGAGGTTATGGGTCCCATTTTTATAGTCTTTGGTATGATTAAATGTTTTTTAATAAATGTGCCTGTTATAAATATTATAACAAATAAATATTTGTAATAAATATTGCAATTGTTATTTCCTGTAATAAACACAATTATTGCATTCGGGAACAAAGTACACGCCATTCACACACTACGCATTTTAAAGAGTGCTGACTGAAGTTTTTAATTTAAGACACACCCCCACTTGTCTTTGTCATGCTCATTACTCCAAACCTGCAGGAATGGAGCACAGTATATGAGTTGCTCTTCTGGTGTTCTGTAAAATTAAATTACATTTTGTCCGGTATGTTTCTCTTAGGTTTAATGCCGTTCACTTATATATTCCATATGTTCCACATGTATTCCTGTAGATGTCATTGACATGTGGTTATACACTGAGACCATGTGGCACAATGACATCAGCACATACATGATGATAGACGCTGTCAAACGCACAAGCAGTAACCTGAATCTGCCAGTGTCTCATCCCATGCGTACGATGCAAATAGACCACTTCTAGGTCAGACAAGTCTGCGTAGGTAACAGAAATCTTCACGTTTATTTATTTATTTACACATTTGAATTCCAGCATGTATTTATGCTATGATGTCATTTGGAAGAAAATGTAATTGTGTGACATGATCTCACTGATTGGCTGACTGACAAATATTGCTGATATCAAACAGACACTCATGTATGCTGCATAAAATATTATATGAATATATATTATAATAATATAATATGTCAGTATATATGATGTACTGCATATATAATATGTAAATATTACATATATGTTATATTTTATATTGCTACTATGGTACATTTTAGTCTACTTTATACCTTTTGTTTTTGCCCTCTTTTTGTGCCATTGTGTACATTATCCTTTCCATCCTTTGTAACCGAGCTACTGTGGGGAACAATTTCCCTTTCGGATCAATAATGTTTGTCTAAGTCTAATTAAAAATAAATTAATTGCAAATTTCTTTACTTGAACAAGGTTTGCATCTGAACTGATAAATATTACCACTAATAAGTAGTATTATATAAATAAGAAACCTCAACCCCTAACAAAATACAAAGCTAATATAAATATCAACTTTAAAAAGTGCCTTCCATGTAATTTAAATATAAAACATCTAAATATTTCAAACTTTGCAAACAACAACAAAACTTGAATAAGAAATGTGTAAAAAAAAAAAAGTAAACACAATCTGCACTCAGCACCAAGGGTTGGAATTGGGGGTTAAATAACCAAAATCGATTCCCGGGCGCGGCCACCGCTGCTGCCCACTGCTGTCCTCACCTCCTAGGGGGTGAACAAGGGGATGGGTCAAATGCAGAGGACACATTCCACCACACCTAGTGTGTGTGACAATCATTGGTACTTTACTTTAACTTTAACTTAAACATGTTGTAAATTATCTTTTAGGCCCCCGTTTTGGTTTTTAATATTATTAGGATATGATTTATAGGTTGCTTACCCAGATTGAACTCTCCAAATACCGCTAGTTATTATTATTCTTTGAAATATAAACATCTCAATTAACCTAAACGTGCCTTTTAATCAAGTAACCCCCCTAGTATTTGTGGCCCTAAACAACCACTTTGAGTGTTTATGCCATCAGCATGTGTGTGCAAGTGTGTGCACGTGTGTTTGTTAGTGCATGTACGGTGGTCCGGCTCATAATGAAGTGCTCCAGCAGGAGATGTGTGTGTTTGAGTGACCTTGTTTTTAGGGCATGACAGTTTCCTTCTCCTGGCTCACACACACACACACACACACACACACACACACACACACACACACACACACACACACACACACACACACACACACACACCTTCACCTTTCATGTGAATGACCACTGTGCATCGATTTCTGCGATGCACGTTCCTACAAGATGAATGAGGGCTCCCAGAAGAGTGTTCTGGTGCTTGACTTTGTAAAGTGATTTCTCATCACCACCTCGTCCTTGATGGTGGGTGCCGCCATGGACCCAAACCATCTGATTTCGAAATGTATTTTTGATTACTTTGAATGCACAGCTAATACACTCACTGGACATGAAATTGATGCAGCAAAGATGACACATTTTTTTATTGATTGGTCCTCTCACGTTGCTAAATAATGGTACCAAAATATGAGAAAAAGTTGGTAATAGGATACAATACAATGATAAACATATTGGCAAACCAACAGCTCTTTGACAGTGTCAATCAAAGCGGGCCATTGTTATCTTCAGAAGAATGTATTTATTAATTTGTTTTTTATATGTTTTTTAGAGTGTATTTTTTTAAGGGACAAAACTTTTCTAAGAAAACAGTCAGGGCCAATGTATAAAAAATCCTTCTCATGTTTAAGTTTTATTTTATAAAATTCTTTACTTGCAGTTGACTAAAAGGGGACCTATTATGATTTTAATGTATGTTTAAATCATTTCCTTGTGGCATAGGTTAAGAACCTTTTTGACCTCAGGGCCCAACTTTTCTACTACAGAGGGGCCTGGGACCCACTCAAATATTAACACTGAATTTGTAATCTTACTCCTGATTTGAATCATAATCAATAATTAAATCTAACCGTCTTACCGTTTTCAACCTTGTCAAATTATATGAAACCATGTGTTAATCACAAAAACTAATATGTATTTAACACATGAAGTGAAGTGAATTATATTTATATAGCGCTTTTCTCTAGTGACTCAAAGCGCTTTACATAGTGAAACCCAATATCTAACTTACATTTAAACCAGTGTGGGTGGCACTGGGAGCAGGTGGGCAAAGTGTCTTGCCCAAGGACACAACGGCAGTGACTAGGATGGCGGAAGCGAGAATCGAACCTGGAACCCTCAAGTTGCTGGCACGGCCACTCTACCAACCGAGCTATGCCGCCCAACACATAAGCCTTAAGCTTAGGTCAGGCTAATTAGAAGAAAAAAAAAATGTTCTAACCAAATATATTGCATATGAAGAGACTCGAAAAAACTTAGGTTAGAGTGTCCGCCCTGAGATCGGTAGGTTGCAGTGGCGTGCGGTGATATTAATGTCTGGTGAGGCACTGCATCATCACAGTCAGATTTACAAACATATGTACCCTAAATAGTATCTTATTCACCATGTGATTGGCAGCAGTTAACGGGTTATGTTTAAAAGCTCATACTAGCATTCTTTACACAACTGTAGCACACAAAAAAGCACATTTAATAAAAAAAACATTATTATGGTCTTACCTTTCTTGCTGGACAGCCTTTGCGTGTGTACCACGCCGTTTGAAAAGAACGGGTCTTCTGTCCCGAAGTCAAAAGCAAACCTTTTAGCTCCGGCGTTGGTATACCTTTAATTATTACCTCCTGCTTCGATTGAAAGTCCAGTTTAGAAAACTGTTTTATTTTACATATGTAATCCTCCATGTTTTTAATAAAAGTCCAGGCTAGAGGAAATAAACAATCGCTTGCAAACTTTTTTTTCTTTTTTTTTTTCTTCTGCGGCCGAGGAATGATCTCTGGGATCACTACCACCCTCTACCACCAGGAGGCCGGATTACTGCGAGCCTCAACCAGTACTCTTTTGCAGCAGATTTATGAATGCTCAGCACAAGAAATACGTTACACACATACAGTTTTTGACAAAATACACTGTACATTATATACCTCAGCTAACTAAACTATGCCATAGTTTAGTTAGCTGATATAATTCATATAGCAATACAGTCTCACTGCACAGCAGCTCAGCAGTTAGCCGAGTCATTGTGCAATCCATGTTGAGGCACAAATCAGTGACGTGCCTCATCTGGCTGCTGATCACCGCACCGTCTCTTCTCAGTATTTGAACGGCAAATGTGAAAATAAAAATAAAAATAATCTAAAACTGGTGAAGTTAAATGGAAAATAACTTTAGTATAATCACTGGATACATATAACAATTTAATTATTATTTTTTTCTTTTTACATTTTTTTTCTTTCCATGACGGCAGGTGAGGCCCCGCCTCCCCTGCCTCTAGTGACGGCACGCCACTGGTAGGTTGTGAGTTCAAACCCCGGCCGAGTCATACCAAAGACTATAAAAATGGGACCTATTACCTCCCTGCTTGGCACTCAGCATCAAGGGTTGGAATTGGGGGTTGAATCACCAAAAATGATTCCCGGGCGCAGCACCGCTGCTGCCCACTGCTCCCCTCACCTCCCAGGGGGTGAACAAGGGGATGGGTCGAATGCAGAGGACACATGTCGCCACACCTAGTGTGTGTGTGACAATCATTGGTACTTCAACTTAAATAAATAAACTGTCAATAAAATTAAAGTGCAATTAAAAATACAGCTCCACCACTTTAGTCATAATTTTTGCGCTTAAGACATTTCTCTATGACTTTAGTTCGTTTGTTTTTGTCATTACTGCCAAAAGTAGAGGAAACGTGTATTACAACTAAAGACCGCTGCGGCCCATACGAACCACAGCTGAGAAACAGATATTTTTTGGTGGATCTAAACACTGCTCTAAATAATACGTATTGGATATGCGTTGGTTTAAACTTGGTTCCACAGTCACTTTTATGACTCCTTTTTTTTGAGTCAGTCTGCAAGATATTCGTTTGTGGAGGAGTTCCCAGATTGCAAATGAAACCACGCCCACCCTCTCCAAAAGTATCATCATTTATATTTTGAAAATGTACACTGTTTAAATATATACATTTGTTGAAGTCGTCACCACTTTTTTTCCCCCCCAAACGCAGTAAAAAATACACTTTGTTAACAGTATATATATTCACCCGGCCACAAGAGTAGGTACACCTGCATAAAAAACAACTGCTTTTAGCATCTGTGTTATTAGCCAAGCCAATATTAGATTAAAATAGTACTTTATCCTACCTATGTTCTTGTTTTCTTATAGCCTAAAGTAAAAGGGGGGAAGCTCCTACTACTCTGACTAAGCACTTTACTTATTGTCTAAATGAATACGTTGACCTCGCTGTGATGTCACGACGTAGCCAGACTGCAAAACCATGTGAACAGAGGCGTCAAAAACTGCGTCCAAGCTAACACTCAATGCATGAACCTCATGATTTAATACTTTAGCATCGTTTAACACAAGTATCTAACATTGTATCAACATTATTAAGTCGTAAAAGACACATTTCATCATAGCTCCCCTCTAAGAACCAAAACATAATTGGGCATAGTGGACCATTGAACAACAATTTACACTAAACTGAACCGAAGTGAAAACCGTGTCACAAAAATGTAATAAGATCCGAGCCTTGGATCTTGTGAACCGTTCCCAACAGTCCCATTATAATGTGTTTATGAGTGAAGGTGCACAGGTATCAGTCAGTCTATTTGTGGGGGTCTACATTTATTTGTGGCATTCCAATGCATTTATGGAAAACACGGATTGGTGTCCAGGAAGTCCCCATAGAGCTGAACATAGAGAAAGTCAAACGCAAATACAAATAGATGGAATAGATATTGAAAGGGTAAAAGAAAACATATTTTTGGGTGTAATAACATATTAATTAAATTAATTGAAATTCTCATGTAAAAAATATACAACATAAAGTAGCAAGAAACACGTCAATAATGATTAAAGCAAAACATGTTCCAGACCAAAAATCACTTCATATTCTCTACTGCTTGCTAGTGTTACCATATCTGAGTTATTGTGCAGAAATATGGGGAAACAACTACAAATGTGCGCTTCATTCATTAAATGTGTTACAAAAAAGATACATTGGAATAATACATCATGTTGGATATAGAGAACATACAAACCCTTTATTTATTAAATCACAATTATTGCAATTCAACGATTTGGTGCATTTGCAAACAGCTAAAATTATGTACAAAGCTAACTATAACCTGATACCCAAGAATGTACAACACTTATTCTCAACAAAAGAGGATCATTATTAGAGGAACATCTAATTTAAAACATTTGTATGCTTGTACAACACTTAAGACCTTTAGCATATCAGTATGTGGAATTAAATTATGGAATGGACTAACCAAAGAAATTAAACAAAGCACCAATATGATTCAGTTTAAGAGTCTGTTCAAAACTACAAGTGTTCACAAAGTACACAGAACAAGAGTTATGATGAACATCTTGAAACCTTTTTTTTTCTTTTTTTCTTTTTATTGAGACAAAGATTATTTAAGCATTTAATATTGGTTTACTTAATATGGTATATTATTTATTTATTATTTATTTGTTCACTGTTCTGTTACAGAGAACAAGGACATTGGATACAATTGCTATGGTATGAAAAGGGGTAGGATTAAATAAGCTCTGCTTCTTCCTACTCCTTTTCGGACGTGCTGTAATGAAACAACTGGAAATGTGTGATGAATTACATTGTATCGTATGTGTGTTCGAAATAAACTGGAACTGAACTTAACTGAACATTTTGATGTGCCTTGAATCAGCTGAGTAGTTGAGCGACAACAATGGGGTGAAATTTTGGTGCAGATTAACACATATATGTGTGAATTACAAATTACATTGATACTTGATTGATACCAAATTCAATTCTGGCCAGAAGCAAATATCATCCCTGACGAAAAAACTTTGCTCTGCATTTTCATGTGCATATTTTGTCTCCTCCTGAAACGTCACTTGATTTGCAGCAGCATAAAAATGACGTTTTAAATCTTTTCAAGGTCAGCCCAGTTAAAGAGGACTTTTCTGTACTTTCAGTGGATAACGAGGGCCGGAAGCTGAAGGGCGCCATCCAGAGGAGCACGGAGACAGGTCTGGCCGTAGAGATGCCCAGCAAGACGGTCCGCCAGGCCAGTCACGAGTCCATCGAGGACAGCGTGAACAGCTACGGCTCGGAGGGCAAGTGAGTGTCGCGGACAGTATTGTGTAGTACGGTGTTTTATTTTTTTTGCGATTAGGGGTGTAACCACATGCCGTAATCATGGTTTGGTACCTCTGCCACCGAACCGAAAATGTCCATACAAATACATGAGAGGTTACACTCTCTGTAGCGGCGACATCTACAGAGCCATCCACACACAAAGAGGCAAGGAGCTTAGGACATCAGCAAAACTAGTGTAGTACTATGACACACACACACACGCACACACGCACACACACTACATCGGAACATTTGCCAACCTGGCGACCAGCGAAGTCCTGCAGTTACGTAAGAAGACGGAGCAGAGCTGCTGATGGGGGCTGGGAGGCTTTAAAATCTCACAGAGGGGGGCCAAAATCAGAAGAGGATGATTGGATCACACGCACACACACACACACACGCACAAACACACACACACACACACACACACACACTGTGTTTTGTTCCCATATTCATCTTCTTCTCTCCATGCACAGCCGAGATATTTTATTTAGGAATCGGCACTTACAGATTTCATTTGGAAAACAAGTAAGGAGGAAGTGTGATGAATACTTTATTCTACATGCAGGCTTAGGGCGGGAAAGGTGCGGCTTGAGACAGGCACTGAAGAATAATTGTAATTTATCGTTAAACAAAACAAAATAAGAAAACAAAGACTGACCTTTTTTCGTGTCACAAACGGTTTGTGTTACCGCTGCAGCGCAGAAGGGTGAGCAAGTGGTGTGTCATGATCTGGCAGCTCTGCTGTCGCCTGTGTTCTTTTTGTTGCTGTGCCTGGTTTTTGGGTTACGGGGCAGAGCCACCTGCGCGTACCCCTGATACTCATTTCCTCCTGATTACTTAAGCTCTCCAGTCCATTCACTCGGCTAGCTTCATTACATTATGATAGCGCGTACAAATATGCATGAAAACACTCCAACAGACATCACACATCCGACATTTTAGTTAGTAAGAATTGTTTTAGTTATATTGTAAAACTTACAAACATTGCTTGGAGTGATGAATGAAGAATCCACACAAGCTGGAACGCTATGGACGATTAGAAGACGGAACAGCACTTGCACGTCCGGTTCAAAGCATTTAAACAGCAGAAAACACTGTAGTCCAGGGGTCCCCAAACTTTTTGACTCAGGGGCCGCATTTGGCCGTGGCGACGCTGACGACGAGTAAGATGAAGAAATATGCTTGTAAGTTCCAAGCCGCACAGCAATGCATCATCAGAGAGGGTGTTCAGCATGGTTAGAAAGATAGTGACAGAGAATAGAACAAGGATGGACAATTCAACCCTTAACTCAACAATGAGTAAATGAATGTTATGTGTGTGTACATGTGTAAATAAATGAACACTGAAATTTAAGTATTTATTTTATTTATATATACATAATAAAATAAATATATAGATATAGCTAGAATTCACTGAAAGTCAAGTATTTCTTATATATGTGTATATATATATATGAAATACTTGACTTGGTGAATTCTAGCTGTAAATATACTCCTCCCCTCTTAACCACGCCCCGCCCTGCCCCCGACCACGCCCCCCACCCCCCGAAATCGGAGGTCTCAAGGTTGGCAAGTATGCTGTTAGAAGATAACGCAGTAGTAAACAGTAGGGAAGTAAAAGTGCTTGGTATAATTTCGTCCGCTTTTGTAGTCGATGCCGGCACCGTAGTCGATAACCTTCTTTTTTTCTCTATCTTCTTGTCATGTGACATTCATCCTCTGGTGTTGCCATTTGTAATATAAAGTAGTGGAAAGTTCTTACTTATATCTGTCAGTAAACTTGCCGTGAAAGCGTTAAAACATACCGGTATAGTGAGTGTACATTATTCACCCAAGGAACTTTAGCTATTAGAGAGTTCCGGTGGGACGGTTTTTCACAGGACACATTTCCAGCATTGTTGCACTAGTGAGCCACAAATGAGGACATGCTGCTTCGTTATTGATTTAAGTAAAGTCTGAATGTCATTAAAACAGTCAGCTGCATCTTTTGACACTACAACAAAGATGACGGGGAGAAGACGCTGCCGAAGGTGAGCCACGTAAATAAGGCCGCCCACAAAACGGCGCATCCTGAAGCGGCTGTCAGAAAGCGGCTTGAAGATGATCTGTAAAACATAATCTATGCAACATTTTGACCAAAGAACCACCATTTCATGTTATGTAGACCACAAGGAAGTGTTTTATATAAAAAAATATATATATGACCCCTTTCATGCGCCTTTTGTATGAAAATAGACCTGACGAGACCCGCTCATCGGCAGTGCGCCTTATAATCTGGTGCACCCTATGGTTAGAAAAAT
This sequence comes from Entelurus aequoreus, assembly GCF_033978785.1. Taxonomy (NCBI): domain Eukaryota; kingdom Metazoa; phylum Chordata; class Actinopteri; order Syngnathiformes; family Syngnathidae; genus Entelurus; species Entelurus aequoreus. The sequence continues at coordinate 42,473,880 of NC_084731.1, read as the reverse complement.
ACTATTCTAAAAAACTCTCCAGACACTTTTTGTTCAAATCATTTTTGGGTTTATGGATACAAACATTTTCTTCCTGAAATAATCCTGTTATATGTGTTGGTACACATTATTTTACAGTACCTCAAATTCAAACTGCTCTTTAATGTTTTTTTGTTGTTTTTTAACATAAGATACTGAATTTGAGATTTAAAAAAACTCCAAAATCTGTGTCACCGCTTGTCGTTTGCCAAAGCACTGGTGAGAAGCGCTGATGTACATACAAGTCATTAAATAATACAAATACCGGTAATAAATTACGATTTGAAAGTGTTGTTTAGTAAATGTTAACTTAAAATAAAAGTTGTGTGATATTTACAACACCATTGATACTTTGTCTACTGCTGAATTAAGTTTGTGATGACAAGCAAATAACAAAAAAAGGTAGTTTTCTTTATCACCTCTCCAAAACATACTATAAAAGAAGGGAAACCGTGGCCTTAAACTGAGGTACGGACCTTAGCATGGGTTACCTGTACTGTCACACCCCTATTAAACGGTCAATCATAGGTATAAAAAAAAGGACAGTTGTCAGCTGTTAGCATATGTTACCTTTATCAACATGGCAGAAATTTATTATTTATTAGCCTTTATTTAACCAGGTAAAATCCCATTGAGATCAAAGATCTCTTTTCCAAGGGAGACCTGGCCAAGAGGGCAGCAGCAAGGTTACATTAAAAACAGTAAACAAATACATAAAACATCACATTTACGACATTAAAACTTGCTCACATAACACATGTGCATACAGACAAGGTAGACTGCAATCCTTTCACAGAAGCTTTAAACTCATTCAACGTAACAAGGGTTTGAAGTTTAATATTCGATTGTAGGTTATTCCAAGCCTTCGCTGCTGAAAACCTAAATGCTTTCTTGCCCAGTTCAGTTCTTACTTTGGGGACGACAAATTGCAGAACATTCGTTGAACGAAGATTGTGACTTCCTTGTTTCTTTGTTAAAAGACAAGACAGATAAGATGGAGTGATACCCAGAATGGTTTTGTAGATGAAAACATACCAATGATTGAGGCGTCGAGCACATAAAGATGTCCAGTTAACCATTGAGTATAATACGCAATGGTGAGTAAGGGGAGCGCAGTTGGTGATAAATCTCAGTGCACCGTGGTACACACTATGCAGCTTGAAATGTCTGTTATAATATGCGACAATAATAAACAGTAGGGCTGCAAAAGTACAGTGTATAATCTTTGATTAAAAATATATTTTTTTATATTAATCAAGATCAAATGATACGAAAAAATGAATCGTGATAATTTTTTTGCTTCATTGCCCAGCCCTACAAATACATCAAAATCATTCATGTGTATCGTTAGATGCAAATATAGATGCAAATGATATTTTTTATTTTTGTTCTTTAAGACAGTAGGGCTCAAGAAGTTAGACGTGACCATCCTCCAAGTGAACATACGCCAGTTCATTATTGACATCTGCCTACGTTCCCAAATAAAAAATGTTTCCTGCCCGGGATAAAGATGCAAGTGTTCAGTGACGCACATTTGTGACTGACTCCATGTAGGAGGAAAGCGCTTGCCTGTTTGTTTGTCTATGCCACAGAATCTGTGTCTTTTAACAGGAACAAGAAGGTGTTGTTGTGCTCACATAACGGCCATCTTGGCCTCCATCTACAGCCACTCAGCGTTTGAATGCTTCTTTCCAACTTTTGAATTTTGTCTAACCTTTATAAATTCAGTAAGACTTTAAATGTCCTAAAATGAGCCCATATGGTCAACAAGCACACTTTTTTAGCATTTAACTAATTTAGTGCTTTAATAGTGTTTTTTTACAATTCTACTCTTCTTATGTTCTTATGGTAGAAAAAATCTGGAAAATATTACTATCAGGCTTTTAGTGTGCTATCTAGTTGTTAAAGTTTGTATTTTTGCACTTCTGTGTCTCATTTGCAAGTGTGCATTCAGTTAAATGTGTCCTAAGTATGCTGCCGTAGTCAGGAAGTAGTCTACTGCCATTTATCGGAATGTGTCAATCTTGGTGTCTGTTGAGAACTGCAAAATGTTTGCCTGTAAGTATTATACTTATAACATTATTATCTGTTTGATTTTAATGTACATCTTAGATCTGTATTTGATTGTCCAATTAGGAGGTGTTGAATTTGCCCTATAACATTTTCAATGCTAACTATTAGCTACCTATGGCGAATACAATGTAAATTAGCATCAAGCTACTGCATTTGTTTTTAATGCATTTCTTTTCATTTAGAATTTTAACGGTAAATTATTTTGTATCTAATGTAAGTTTTATGGACACCATTTTCTTTGTTTGTCCAGTTTTGAAGAGCTTGAAGTATGAACTTTTAAAATGACCTCAACTCTTTATTGACAACCTGTTGATCTTTCTGAGCTAGCAAAAAGAGAACTTTAGCCTTAAAATGTCTATGGAAAGCCTGTCAAACACTTATAAAAAGCTCTTCAATAACTTTTACTTATTTATAAGTAAATATACAGTAGGTGGTCAAAAGTTTACATACACTTGTAAAGAACATAATGTCATGGCTGTCTTGAGTTTCCAATAATTTCTACAACTCTTATTTATTTGTGATAGAGTGATTGGAGCACAAACTTGTTAGTCACAAAAAAAACATTCATGAAGTGTGGTTCTTTTGTGAATTTATTATGGGTCTACTGAAAATGTGACCAAATCTGCTGGGTCAAAAGTATACATACAGCAATGTTAATATTTGGTTACATGTCCCTTGGCAAGTTTCACTGCAATAAAGCTTTTTTGTAGCCATCCACAAGCTTCTGGCAAGCTTCTGGTTGAATTTTCGACCACTCCTCTTGACAAAATTGGTACAGTTAAGCTAAATTTGTTGGTTCTCTGACATGGACTTGTTTCTTCAGCATTGTCCACACATTTAAGTCAGGACTTTGGGAAGGCCATTCTAAAACCTTTATTCTAGCCTGATTTAGCCATTGCTTTACCACTTTTGACGTGCGTTTGGGGTCATTGTCCTGTTGGAACACCCAACTGCGCCCAAGACCCAACCTCCGAGCTGATGATTTTAAGATGTCCTGAAGAATTTGGAGGTAATCCTCCTTTTTCATTGTCCCATTTACTCTCTGTGAAGCACCAGTTCCATTGGCAGCAAAACAGGCCCAGAGCCTACCACCACCATGCTTGACAGTAGGAAAAGTGTTCCTGGGATTAAAGGCCTCACCTTTTCTCCTCCAAACATTTTGCTGGGTAACGTTTGTTGTTTCATCTGACGTCACATGAACAAAGATAAGACCTTCTGGAGGAAAGTTATTTGGTTCAATTCAAAGGAAATGTGTGGTACTAAGCACAAATCATGTTGAGTTACATTCAAAATTAAATAAGTAGCATACAGTATGTTACATCACACATCTTTGACATTAATTTCTATTTGAAAAAAAATAAAATAGAAGAAAAACACAAGAAATGTTGGGCCCAATTCGGTCTGAGTTCTTATTGGTCAATACAAATTGATATACATAAAATGTTTCATTTCGTACACAGCATATCTATAACAAAGAACTGACTAATTGACTCTTCATTGTTCCAGTAGTTAATGGAATACAATCAAATGTCCATCTCGAGAGTACATGTTTAAGCTGATCTGCCTTCAAGTGTCGCAACAAACAAAAAACAGTCAGAATCTTCTTGGATGTGCACTCAAAATGTACAGTTTAAGTATAGTGTCCTGGTTGCAGGAAATAATCGTAAAAAAGTGGATAAAGTGTGACCTTAGAGATGCGTGATTCGTTGCCGGTTTACTGTACGTCCGGCATTATTTTTCTGTGAAACTGCAGCCTAATCTCCACAGCTGCGTTCTAATCTAAAACCCAACATTTTATCACCCTGTAATACCCACAGGGCTAATGTTGCAATATTACACACACACATTTGGGTAAATATACAGCACATACACGCTGACCTCATTAGAACTTGCTGGAATTAATGTCATTGACGTGCGCTACATGCCTCAAGCAGGCTGCAGAGCACATGATGTAACAAAGCAAATTAATGAATATTAAAGTGACCTGAGAAAAGATGCTAATCTTTGCATGAACTACTAATCTTCGCTAAGTGGTTTTGTGTGCAGAGACTGTAAATTATTCACTAATGACTGCCAAACCGCTCTGCGCTTAATTAAGTGCCAGTCGGAGTGCCTGTGACCGTCGGAATAGTCTCGTAAATATTCCAAAACATTTTCCCTTCGTTCAGCACGGAAGCTGGGTGATTTAAATATGCACATTAAGGGTCCGATCTACTGAAGGTATGCGCGTAATTAAACCTGTGCCAACTTGATAGCGCACGCAAAGCTGAGCTACTAAACTGGTGGGCCGAGGATTGTGTCGCTTAAGTAAGCAGAATAAAGAGCACAATCCATTTAGTGTGTTTGTCTTCACCAATAGGCATAATACATGCTCATCATCAGAACGGCTACAATATTGGGAGGAAAAGATGCAAATATAATTTTTCAGCACTTGCAGTGTGATCTATCAGGGCTGAAACTGCTCTGCGAACGCCATTTTGAAATTGAATACGTCTGAAATACAAAACCCAAAACCAGTGAAGTTGGCACGTTGTGTAATTCGTAAATAAAAACAGAATACAATGATTTGTAAATCTTTTTCAACTTATATTCAATTGAATAGACTGGAAAGACAAGATATTTAATGTTCGAACTGAGAAACCTATTTTTTTTTGCAAATAATCATTAACTTAGAATTTAATGGCAGCAACACATTGCAAAAAAGTTGGCACTGGGGCATTTTTACCACTGTGTTACATGGCCTTTCCTTTTAACCACACTCAGTAAACGTTTGGAAACTGAGAAGACCAATTTTTTAAGCTTTTCTGGTGGAATTATTTCCCATGCTTGCTTGATGTACAGCTTAAGTTGTTCAACAGTCCGGGGGTCTCCGTTGTGGTATTTTATGTTTCATATTGCGCCACACAGTTACAATGGGAGACAGGTCTGGACTACAGGCAGGCCAGTCAAGTACCCGCACTCTTTTACTATGAAGCCTGACTGTTGTAACAAGTGACTTGGCTTTGTCTTGCTGAAATAAGCAGAGGCGTCCATGATAACATTGCTTGGATGGCAACATATGTTGCTCCAAAACCTGTATGTACCTTTCAGCATTAATGGTGCCTTCACAGATGTGTAAGTTACCCATGCCTTGAGCACTAGTACACCCCCATACCATCACAGATGCTGGCTTTTGAACTTTACGCCTATAACAATCCGGATGGTTCTTTTCCTCTTCGTTCCGAAGGACACAACGACCACAGTTTCCAAAAACAATTTGAAATGTGGACTCGTCAGACCACAGAACACTTTTACACTTTGCATCAGTCCATCTTAGATGAGCTCTGGCCCAGCGAAGCCGTCGGCGTTTCTGGGTGTTGTTGATGAATGGCTTTCGCTTTGCATAGTAGAGTTTTAACTTGCACTTACAGATGTAGCGACAAACTGTAGTTACTGACAGTGGTTTTCTGAAGTGTTCCTGAGCCCATGTGGTGATATCCTTTACACACCGATGTCGGTTTTTGATGAAGTACCGCCTGAAGGATCCAAGGTCACGGGCATTCAGCTTTGCTGCTTACGTGCAGTGATTTCTCCTGATTCTCAACCTTTTGATGATATTACGGACCGTAGATGGCGAAATTCCTAAATTCTTTGCAATAGCTGGTTGAGAAATGTTGTTCTTAAACAATTTGTTCAGGCATTTGTTCACAAAATGGTGATCCTCGCCCCATCCTTGTTTGTGAATGACTGAGCATTTCATGGAAGCTGCTTTTATACCCAATCATGGCACCCACCTGTTCACCAAATAAGTGTTTGATGAGCATTGTTCAACTTTCTCAGTCTTTTTTGCCACTTGTGCCAGCTTTTTTGAAACATGTTGCAGGCATCCATCCATCCATTTTCTACCGCTTGTCCCTTTTGGGGTCGCGGGGGGTGCTGGAGCCTATCTCAGCTGCATTCGGGCGGAAGGCGGGGTACACCCTGGACAAGTCCCACCATGAAATTCCAAAATAACTAATATTTGCAAAAAACAACAAAGTTTTCCAGTTCAAACGTTAAGTATCTTGTCTTTGCAGTCTATTCAATTGAATATAAGTTGAAAAGGATTTGCAAATCATTGTATTCTGTTTTTATTTATGATTTACACAACGTGCCAACTTCCCTGTTTTGGGATGTTGTATATGGGCAAACTGACACAGACACGGACACACACGGCTGTGAGCAAGGAGGTGATCTCGCTGCAAAGGCAGTAGATGGACGACGTATCCTTAGTCCTGCGTGTGTGTCAACATAATTGGACTGTTGGAATTAAAAAATATTGGACATATCGTCTATTCAGCAAATAATTTAATGATTTTATAGCTGCTGGATGACTTAAAGGGAAACTTCGGTTTTTTTCAACCTGGGCCCTGTTTTCATAATTTTTTCTGTATATGTGAGTGCTGGATAAAACATTTTTTGAGGTCGCGCCAGTATTGAGCAGGGCAGGCAGCCTCCAGCCCAGCTAACGCTCGTACACAGGGCAACTGGCTCTCGTCAAAATTCGGCCTATAAACATGCATTTTTTTCACACTGACAGGCTCAGATAGTTACAATGAGTGTCCGACAACATACTAGAAAGGAGAAATTAACGTATGTCTCTACCTTTAGCTGGAGATCGCTGTTTGTTGTGAGCTGTGTCCAAATCTCACCACGCTACAAATCTCGTTCCGAAATCTCGCGATAACTCGCGACAAAACACCGGTGGAAAAACAGTTACCTGACTGAGGTGAAGAGAGATGACTGAAGTGATTTTCTGTTGGATTACCGAAGACTGTTATTTTAGTTTTATAGAAAAGTTTGTTTGTTTGTCTGTCATGGCTGAATTTTTGCCTGATGTGGACGACGTGGATGAAATTGCATTTGATTTTGATGGCCGGCCGTATCTATTTGAGCCGGAGTACACAGATGAAGAGCTTCAAGAAATTGAAGAACGGACGAGGAGAGACGGAGTTGGGCAACAGGCAGAGGGCACGGAACCAGCTGCTGCAAGGCTGCGAAACACTGGAAACTGGTGGTGTTCCTGTGGGTGCTGTGTACCTTTGCCTACAGAGGAGGAATGCCTCTGTTGCAGGGAATGGGACCTTTTGCAGCCAGCTGTGTTTGGGGATTACCCAGTGGACGGTACACAACGCTGTGTAACGTCATCAGAGGATTTCCCCTCCTTGATCAACAGGGCAGTGCTAGAGACCTTCTTCCATGTTCCCAAAATCAACTGGAAGAGGCGGCCAAGACCACAGGGAGAAAACGGCCAGCTGTCTATTGAGTGAGTATACGTGACATATTTAGCTTTGTGTAATTTATTTACTGAGAAAGGTCTCTGGTATGAGTAATTACTGTTACAGTATGTATTTAGTCATTACAACTGTTACAGTATGTATTTAGTCTTCATAACTGTATGTATTTAGTCTTCATAACTGTATGTATTTAGTCTTCATAACTGTTACAGTATGTATTTAGTCTTCATAACTGTATGTATTTAGTCTTCATAACTGTTACAGTATGTATTTAGTCTTCATAACTGTATGTATTTAGTCTTCATAACTGTTACAGTATGTATTTAGTCTTCATAACTGTATGTATTTAGTCTTCATAGTCTTTAATCTTCATCTTCCTGTTGAGACTGCAGAAACAGGATAGATGTGAAATTTATAACAAACATCAATAAAATCTTGACACTTTTTTCTTTTACAAAGTTGACAAAAAGCCATACTACTCACTTGTGATGGATCCTCACTGTCTGTATGCGGGACAGTCAAAGCTGCAGTTGATGCAGGGGCAGTCTGGTTGTTGTACACACAATAACAATTTGCACTGAGTGTCATTCCAGTGATGTTGAATTTGAATGGTTACAGTTCAATTGTTCAGAAAAGGTATTGGCATAGCTAAACTTACCACTGATTGTGTCCAAGTAGGAGGTAGTGCCAGATAGGTCCCGGACAATGATGGCTTGGTGCGAGGTGTGGTCTGATGGGGACTTGAAAGAAGAACTTTCAAGCAAGATGAGAGATTAGGACCTCTTGATTGAGATGGATCTTCGTCTGCTCTGTGTTGCGTTTTGACAGGAGTGGATTGTGGGACTGCAGCAAATTCTGTTGCTTGTGGAGAATCACCACCATCAGCCTCCTAAAATTGTTTTATTCACAGCCAAGTAAGAACATTATTATTGTACAACTCATAATTATATTTCTTCTATTACAGTTTATAAGTTTACAACATATACAATTGTTTCCCTGTTCTCAAAATCAGAATAGCCATAAAGTATAAGTGTGTAGTCTAAAACATTACACAGTCATTGAGCTACACTTCAGCGCCACTAATAAGCTGATCTCTATGATGTTTCCTAATGTATTAGTTGTCACCAGTGCCTCATGTGCAAAGGTAGATATAAAAACAGTCTTATGTTATGTAATTGGTTAGTATAAATATTACATTTTTACACCATGCACACACACACACACTTTAGAAAAAATATTACTCAGATATCAATTTGTGAATATCACTTTTCAGATTCTGATTACTTTATTCTAATATGAATGTGAAACGCAGAAAAGAGGGGATAAGTCTCTATTCATAGGCCATTAGGCTCAGTCGATTTTTTGGGGAAAAAATATGGGTTTAGGTCATGCCATCCTATCATATCAAAAGAATCAAACAAAGGCAATAATCAGAAAAAACTATCCGCAAAGTAGTAGCTATACCACCCATTGTAACTGAGCTACATTTTGATCTAAAAGATATTGTATTGCGCCTGACACCCATATATATATATATATATATATTGTTTATATATTGGATGTAGTGTTTTGAGAATGCTGGATTGTGAAAAAGACCACTGCTCATCCGTAAACTAAATGCTTATAAGCGGTGCTGTAGCTGAATTTACAAACTAAGAAAAACATCAAAACAGCGATCACACATTCAACTCATTGATAAAGTATATGCACAGTGTTTGAAATTACAAACTAGGTCAATTATAGATGCTGTCAGCTACGTATGAGCATCCTTTGTCCGATTTTTACACTAGTTGAAAGTTTACACATGCTATTTGCTAGTAAAGGTGCTAATACAGTGCTTATATTTGCTACTATCATTCGTGTATACTGATATCACATCAACACAACATATTAGCTAATAACGTAACATTACCTGCACTCTGCATGCAGCTGGTGTCTCCCATCTTGGGACTGCACTTTTCTTTAGGTAAAGGTGCTTCGGATTTGGTCTCTTCTTTGACTGGCAGTAGTCATCCCGATCAAAGTGATCACTGCAGACCCTGTGGTCGGCACGGCGCAGTACATCAACAGGAGTGTCGGCATCCATTTGTAGCACAGCTAGCCATAACTTCAGTGTGTCCGTGTTGAAGTAAGGTAGTCTATGAAAGCTGCGCGAAGAGTAGCGCAACATTTTGTTGCCACAGTTTGGAAATGCGCACTCACGAACCATTGTTTTACTTTTATCCTTTTCTATAAAACTAAACTAACAGTCTTCGGTAACTTAGTCCAATACAAAATCACTTCGGTCGTCTCTCTTCACCTCAGTCAGGTAACTGTTTTTCCACCGGTGTTTTGTCGCGAGTTATCGCGAGATTTCGGAACGAGATTTGTAGCGTGGTGAGATTTGGACACAGCTCACAACAAACAGCGATCTCCAGCTAAAGGTAGAGACATACGTTAATTTCTCCTTTCTAGTATGTTGTCGGACACTCATTGTAACTATCTGAGCCTGTCAGTGTGAAAAAAATGCATGTTTATAGGCCGAATTTTGACGAGAGCCAGTTGCCCTGTGTACGAGCGTTAGCTGGGCTGGAGGCTGCCTGCCCTGCTCAATACTGGCGCGACCTCAAAAAATGTTTTATCCAGCACTCACATATACAGAAAAAATTATGAAAACAGGGCCCAGGTTGAAAAAAACCGAAGTTTCCCTTTATAAGGAGTTGATGCATTTTGATGTCTGCTGGCATTTTCTTTTTAGATACCGTTCACATTTTCATTCAGGAAATGTATTATTATAATATATTTTCGATAAGAAAAATGTCTTTGTGGAAGTCTTCCTCCCTTGGGTTCACCTGATGCCGACAAACCCCCACAATAGCCCGGATGTCTGGTGTTAGCAATGTCTTTTTATCTGGCAGCGCACACACGCTAGGAAAAACACACCCAACTTTTCAGTTTTAGCTCTATGACTTTTCAGTCTCTCTGGTCTTCCTTTTCTCCCGCAATGTCCAGTGCACGTCTGCTCAGCAACACCAACTCCAACAACTGTGTCTCGGCCCGGCTGCTGCTAATAAGCATGGCAGGTGAATGGATAATCAGACCCAGCTGGGTAATCCAATCACCTGCCAGCTGTGCTTCGAGGCCGGTCCTTACACACCCCGCTCCGCGGCAGGCCTGCAGACCACGGTCTTACAAAATGCATTTTTTTTTGCGTTTGGATTAATCCAGACACATGAATGTTGTGATGGTCCACCGCATTCCTGCAGAGCATGTGTCAGCGAGCAAAAGTAGTTTTTGTTGTCTTCATTGTGATTCTATAGTGCAGAAAAGGTGTTACAGATTATAATAATAATAATGGATTAGATTTATATAGCGCTTTTCTAGGCACTCAAAGCGCTTCACAGAGTGAGAACCCATCATTCATTTTTACAACTCATTCATTCATCATTCATTCACCGGTGTGAGCGGCACCGGGGGCAAGGGTGAAGTGTCCTGCCCAAGGACACAACGGCAGCGATTTTGGATGGTAAGAGGCGGGGAGCGAACCTGCAACCCTCAGGTTTCTGGCACGGCCGCTCTACCCACTACGCCATACCGCCCCATAGATGTGTGCTGCTGGTTCAACAACATCGCATACAAAATGGAGAGCATATTAACCTGAATGTGGAGGGAAGTGAGTGTTTCCATGGCCACAGCCAGTAGTACACACAAAAACCTCATTTCAATAAGGCGGTCTGCACCACTTTTCAATTGTACACTCAGTCTTAGTAGATCACATGAAATCAAAAGATCAGGCCATTAAAGCTTTAATCGACAACACAATGCAAATGCTGTGGTGTGGATCTACGTACAACAATGTGTGACCATCTGTTTTTATGTGTCTCTCTGTAGTCTCAACTACAGTGGCGTGTGTCTGGCATCCGACACCCAGTTTAGCGACTTCTTGGACGGGATGGGGCCGGCCCAGTTTGTCGGCCGGCAGACGCTCGCCACAACATCAATGGGTAGGAGACCAAATGAGCTTTTAGCCTATTGACAGCTAGTTTGTCTGCACTGAAGGTCATGTGTTGTGTCAATTACTTCCAAGTGTAAGTGTCGAAGTGCGCAAATTGAGCCATTGTTTTTTGAGTGCATAAGTGTGTTCACACCGAGATGCATGGCAAAAAAAAAGTCACACATTTTGTTCTATCCTGTAGGTGTTACTCACATAAACATAAAGTACTTTTGTGTTCTCTGCTAGCGTTCTCAAGGACAGACTGTAAGTGGGTCACTCTTCTCCCTGGCAGACAGTCAGTGTCCTTGGCTGATCAATGCTGATAGAACCCGGTCCAGTCCACTTTTATGTAAAATCAGAGAACCTCTAATAGCCTACAGGTCATTTTGGCTATAATAATGTCCGAAAATGGCATGAAACCTGTTTTATTTTTGTACTAGCAAAGTACATCGCGGTCCCTCTTTCTCGGTTTATGTGGGCTTAGAAGACATTACGTTTATGTATCGACACTGGACATGTACTGTAGGGCAAATTAGAGATTCAGTCACTGAAATCCTAACAAATAGAATTACTGTAGTGACACGCATAAGCTGATTTATTGCAGCATGTCAACACTTACAGATGGAGAGCTGTATCAATTAGGGATGTTTGCAATGGAGGTTTTATGCTGATACTGATCATCCATGAGTGAGAACGATACCAGTCACGTGTACTTTATTAACTGTAGGGCTGGACAATTATTAACATTTTTAATTTCGATTTTGATGATGTTTTTTTACGATTATTAAAATATAATAATCTGAAGAAAAAAAAGATTAACGTGCATGCAAATTCCTGAGCTTGTGACGGTGAAACAGATGAGGAGCGAATGAGTCATTTTATGTGACACAATGCCATTATGCCTATTCAATAATCACTAAACTCAAGAAAAAATTTAAGACATATGATCACAAAACCGCAGACGTAGTCACAGAATTGGCCAATAAAACGAAATCCGCTGATAAACGCAAAATAATATCAGGGAAATCGACAATAATGTGAGTGAAATGATGTCATTGTGAGGAGAAGGAATATTTATTCCCGACACACTCAACCGCCCCTTCCTGAACTAAACAATGTCGAAACGGCAACTTTAAACAGCGTCTAAATTACGAAGCCAAAGCTAACAAGAACAATCCATACAACCACAACACATCTCTTTGTTGTGAACGACATCATCGATGTAACATCAGTGTACAAACAGTGGTCACAACTTGAGAGGCGCTCCCTTTTTTTTTTAACAACCTCTTTACTCGTCAAGATGAGAACAACAGCACAGCACCCTTCCCCCTTCACAATAATAGCTTGGTGCGCAACATCCGCTACATCTGCGCTAACAAAATAAAGATTTTAAAAAAGTGCCTTACACATCATAATGTACTTAAAGCACTTATTGATATGTTTAAAAAATTATGTTTTGATCTAAAATACTAGTCAAAATTGTCCAAAGATGTTCAAAAGTGTGCAGATTTTTGCATTTAATTAACAAATATTTTATAACATTTTATTTTACACAAAAAGCACACATTCTATGGTGGTAAAATAAGTGTAAAAGGAAAGCAACTGAATTAAAAACAACACAGAAAAACTGAACTATAGCGTTTTTATATTGCTATTGTTATTTAAATGTATTTGTTATTGCTACAATTATTATTTTTACTTCTTGTGGTTTATTCGTTACTAAATCTTATCCAATTTGTTTTTTTCAACTATATTTTAAGTGGCGTTTTGGTGGTAATATAAATACTCATGTTTTCAAATTAAAGAATAATTGTCCATAGACACAGGTGGGCTTTAAGGGCAAATACCAAAGGATTTAAATCAGAGCCAATAGTAGAAAATAATTTCCTATAAATAATAGATTTTAGGCCATATCACCGATCCCTAGTTCCTATGTGCACGTCAACATCCAGATGTATTTATTGGTTGGTTGATTGGTTGGTTAATTGAGTGAATGAGTCACTTGGCTGTCGTGCGTTTAGGTGACGTGGAGATTGGCCTGATGGAGAGGAATGGCGGTTTGGAGGTGGAGGTGGTGCAGGCCAGAGGACTCACAATGAAAGCCGGGTCCAAAGGGCCTCCAGGTGAGCCCTTGACACCCACTCACACAACACAAGAATAACTTTGCATTACATGCCTCATTTCTTAAAATAAAAAATTCAAACTCCTAATGTCTGTATATCTTTAGTACATAATGATAATTATTACAAATACATATTTGATCCATCACTGCAGGATCTCAATCCATTACATCAAAGTGTGTTGCTAATTCTTTACTTGGAGACTGTGATCCAAACTCCCTTGCCATCATTAATCCCATTCTCCCGTGGCTGGTCCCTCACCTTTCTCACAATCATCTTTACCCCACCTGCTGACGTCTTGCATGAAGTTCCAGAGTGAGGCCGACTGACAGTTATCTTGTATTTCTTCCATTTATTAATTATTGCACCGATAGTGCTCTTTTTCCTTATCAAGCTTCTTGCTGATGTTCATGTAGTCCAGTGGTTCTCAACCTTTTTTCAGTGATGTACCCCCTGTGAACATTTTTTAAATTAAAGTACCCCCTAATCAGAGCAAAGCATTTTTGGTTGAAAAAAAGAGATAAAGAAGTAAAATACAGCACTATGTCATCAGTTTCTGATTTATTAAATTGTATAACTGTGCAAAATATTGCTCATTTGTAGTGGTCTTTCTTGAACTATTTGGAAAAAAAGATATAAAAATAACTAAAAACTTGTTGAAAAATAAACAAGTGATTCAATTATAAATAAAGATTTCTACACATAGAAGTAATAATCAACTTAAAGTGCCTTCTTTGAGGATTGTAATAGAGATCCATCTGGATTCATGAACTTAATTCTAAACATTTCTTTACAAAAAAATAAATCTTTAAAATCAATATTTATGGAACACGTCCAAAAAAAATCTATCTGTCAACATTGAATATTGCATTGTTGCATTTCTTTTCACAGTTCTTTTTGACAGACATTTTAGTGAGGGTCAAACCATCATGGCATGGGGGAAACTCTGGGTTTATGGTAATGAATGGAATAGCCTACTTGATTTGATGTTCAGTTTATGAACTTACATTCATATTTTGTTGAAGTATTATTCAATAAATATATTTATAAAGGATTTTTGAATTGTTGCTATTTTTAGAATATTTTAAAAAAATCTCACGTACCCCTTGGCATACCTTCAAGTACCCCCATTTGAGAACCACTGATGTAGTCTATTCAAGTCTTGTACAGGTCTACAATATTGTTCCTGTGGTCTTTTGACAGCTATTTGGTCTTTCCCATGTTGGTGAAGAGGTTTTAATGGAAGAGACTGCTTATTTGACAGGTGTCTTTTATCCACATACATATTTGAGATTAGTAATACGGTGGTACCTCAAGATACGAGTTTAATTGGTTCTGTGACGCAGCTCGTACATTGAAAAACTTGTATTTAAAACAGCCATTGAATTGAATTGAAGTCAATTTAATCTGTGCTTGGCCCCCTCCAAAACGGCAACATTTTAACAAAAAACTAACTTTAAGATCTCCAATATTGTATGAGAGCCTATCCCAGCTGCACTTGGGCGGAAGGCGGGGTACACCCTGGACAAGTCGCCACCTCATTGCAGGGCCAACACAGATAGACAGACAACATTCATATGTGTATATATTAGGGCTGTGAATATTTGGGTGTCCCACGATTTGATTCAATATCGATTCTTGGGGTCACGATTCGATTCAAAATCGATTTTTTTTCAATTCAACACGATTCTCGATTCAAAAACGATTTTTTTCCCGATTCAAAACGATTCTCTATTCATTCAATACATAGGATTTCAGCAGGATCTACCCCAGTCTGCTGACATGCAAGCAGAGTAGTAGATTTTTGTAAAAAGCTTGTATAATTGTAAAGAACAATGTTTTATCTACTGATTGTAATAATGTAAATTTGTTTTAACTATTAAATGAACCAAAAATATGACTTATTTTATCTTTGTGAAAATATTGGACACAGTGTGTTGTCAAGCTTATGAGATGCGATGCAAGTGTAAGCCACTGTGATACTATTGTTCTTTTTTATTTTTTATAAATGTCTAATGATAATGTCAATGAGGGATTTTTAATCACTGCTATGTTGAAATTGCAACAAATATTGATACTGTTGTTGATAATATTCATTTTTGTTTCACTACTTTTGGTTTGTTCTGTGTCGTGTTTGTGTCTCCTCTCAATTGCTCTGTTTATTGCAGTTCTGAGTGTTGCTGGGTCGGGTTTGGTTTTGGAATTGGATTGCATTGTTATGATATTGCTGTGTATTGTTTTGTTGGATTGATTAATTTAAAAAATAAATAAATAAATAAAAAAAAATGTTTTTAAATAATTTTTTTTTTTTTAAATCGATTTTTTAAAAATGAAAATCGATTCTGAATCGCACAACGTGAGAATCGTGAATCGAATTCGAATCGATTTTTTCCCACCCCCCTAATATATATATATATATATATATATATATATATATATATATATATATATATATATATATATATATATATATATATCATACAAATCGCCATGTGTATGCTTCAAGAGCATTCACGCTTTTCAATGGTTTCAGGAGCTGCGCGCGTTTGTGTCATAGCGGAATGAAAAGAAGGGGGTGAATGATCTTGTCTTTCATTAAGTGTCTTGACGGTTTGTGCGGAAAAGCAACGCCGCTTGCCCCGCTAGCAGCATCACACAGTGCAGGCCTGGCTGTCAAGTTCCACTTATTGACTCCGTAAAGGACACCAGGACAACTCGGATTTCCAATTGATCAACTTTATTTATCCAACTTTTTGGCTTTGTTGGTTTCTTTTCTGTTGATCTTCATTCAATCAGGTTGTTAACCTTCGAACACAAGTGTTAACAATGGAAAAACAATATATGTACAGGTATTTACAAAAAGGTTCAAATTCAACTGACTCAAACAGGTATTATTTTTAAAGTTAAATTTGCAAACTTTTAAATACCATTGTTTAAACTTTTAAATTATCTAACATTACTTTTCAAAAGGACTCTAGACACTTAGATTAAATGCATGTGAATGCACTGTCAAATTAACCAGTTTCAGTAAAATGAAACAAGTAAATCAGAAAAGTAGTTTTAGTCACTTTAAAGAAGTCAAAATTAATTGATCATTTAATTTAATCAATCAATCGTTTAATTACTTAATCGTTCACTCAATTAATCATTTAACTAATCATGCAATTAAGTAATCAATCATGTAAATTCATTACCATGATGGAACTGAGTAAATCCACCAAACGGAGTAAAGGTAAGTAAAAGGTAAGTATAATTAGCTTAATTAATAAGGTAGCTTAATTAGTAAGGTAAGTATAAAGGTAAGTATAATTAGCTTAACTTTAAGCAAAAGTTTTAACATTTTTATCCTTCAACTTTGCTTTTATCTTTATTACTTTTAACTTTGAACCATAATCTTTGACTTTTTATCCCTTTAAATTGAGCTTATTTAACAATTCAATTAATTCAAGCTTTTTAATTATCAAACAGTAAGAAAATACCCAGATGCAATCAATGCTCAAGGTTGGAGTAAATTTGCTGTGGTTCAAACTAAAAACAATTTAAGACAGGTAAGTAAACCAACATGTCAAGGTGAGTTTTAACAAATAAGCATTTCAGCATATTGCAAAGTGGGTATATTCACCGACCATTGGTGTGTTGGAAGTCTTTTAAAGATGGATCTTGTAGATTTTTGCGTCTTGCCGCTCTGCTTGCTTGCATGAAATGAGACAGCACCACCATTCCTTAACAGCTGCCTTGAATCAGCCAATTGGTGGCCATCTTGACCTTGGTGTTCTGGGAAATGTAGTTCTTTCTGGTACTTCACCAAGGAGTAAGATTAAGGAGGAGACAGCTCCTTACTTCCAGGGCAGGGACACTTCATTCACACTGAGTTTCAACTCCACACCTCCCACTTGGCCCTCATGGTTTTCAAAACCCAATGGGGTCACACAGGTCCTTCTTTCCTTTGTTCTTCAATGGGAATTAGAATGATGAGGCGTCTGACATCCCTATGCAGGATTGTTGCTGGGATTTGATGTCTGAGCCTCTTGGTTTTCGTGGTCGGTTT
Organism: Entelurus aequoreus; assembly: GCF_033978785.1. NCBI lineage: Eukaryota > Metazoa > Chordata > Actinopteri > Syngnathiformes > Syngnathidae > Entelurus > Entelurus aequoreus. Next base: position 42,456,393 of record NC_084731.1, on the reverse strand, counting down.
TTCTTTGTCGCTTGTCTTCTTGATGGGGACAGGATAGCTGGGAAAGGTCCTCACAAGCACGTCTCTTACGATGCCTTTGCTGTCCGTATTGGCTCTGACTACTCTGGCCAGCTTGTACTGTCCTCTCAGGGCATTTTGGTCAGCCAACCAGACCACATCTCCGACAGAAACATTTCGCTCTTTGGTGTGCCATTTGTTTCTTATGAAGAGGTTGGGTCCAGCTAGTTGGCTCCATTTCTTCCAGAATTTGGTGACTTCAGCTTGAATTACTTGCAGTCTTTTATAAGGATAGCGATCAAACTGGAAGTCTCCAGGATCTCCCTTAGGGTTGGCACGCCCTAGGAGCAGAGAGTTCGGGGTGATGTATTCCACACAGTCTTCCCTGCTTTGAGTTCTTGCATCGATTGGTCGCTCATTTGCAAGGTTGGCAGCCATGTAGAGGAAGGTTTGAAATTCACCCCAGGTGAAGACACCATCTCCGCCGACATTGGTCAGGGCCCGTTTGACCACTCTGACAGCCGCTTCTGCAGCACCATTTCTGTGGGGAGAATCCGCAGGGTGGATCTTCCAGGACCATTCTGTTCCATGGTTGGCAGCCATGTCTTCGACTTGAGACTTGTCCAGTCGGTCAAGGAATGTGTACAGCTGTTCCAGAGCAGGTTTGGCGCCCACAAAATTTGTGCCGGGGTCTGACCAGAGCTTCCTGGGATGTCCTCTGAGTGACGTGAACCTCTGATAGGCGAGGAGGAAGCCTTGGGATGACTGGTCACTCACTAGTTCAGTGTGTATGGCACGGGAGGCCATGCAACTGAAGACGATTCCCCACACTTTCAGTCTGGTTCTTTTCTTGACTTCATCCTTCACTTCATAAGGGCCGAATAGGTCCATGGTTGTGAATTCAAAAGGAGCAGCTGGGGTGGTTCGCTCTGGAGGTAAGTCTGCCATGATTTGTTGACACTTCTTTGCTCTGTTCTTTCTGCAAACTATGCAGCTGTCAACTACTTTCTTGGCAATTCCCCGGCCCTTTATTATCCACGCTGTCTTCCTCATCCGTAGAAGGGTTCCTGCTACCCCCTCGTGGTTAGCGTCATGGGATTCTTGTGCCAGCAATGTTGACACCCATGCTTCAAATGGCAAGACTGGCACGGCTGTCTCATCTTCGTTAAATATCTGGATCCTCCCTGCACAAACGAGGAGTCCAGTTTTCACATCTTTGAATACTGCCAATCTGCTCAGAGTAGTGACTGGGAATGTTACACCTTCTTGAGCTGCGAGGAAGACGTCTTCACGTGCACCTTCTAGTTCAGTGCCAGCCAATCCAGCCTGCTTGGGTGTTGCCTCCCACTTTGGTTGTCCTGGGTTCGACCTCCTCTTCAGCCACTGCTCGGCAGCTCGTCGTGTCCAGGCAACAACTCTGATCAGTTTTGTCAGGCTACTGAACCTTTTTACATCCACAAGATGTTTCACCCAGCTAGTGGGTTTTCTTCTTGGCATAATAGGTTTCGATTCTTCACAGGGACTTTCCTTTTCCGGAGTGGCCAGTGGGTCTTCTTTTTGCCGACTCATCTTAGCTTGAGCTCTGGTCAGTGCAGCAGAGAATGCCTTTCTTTGAAGCTTGTTTACACTCTCCCTGGCCTGGGCTGCAACTTCTCCAGCTGACTGAATAGGCCACTCCTCCACTGGCCACTTCAGGAACTCTGGTCCGTTTTGCCATGTGGATTCCTCATTTAAGTCTTTGGGATTGCCTCCTCTTGTTATTAAGTCAGCAATGTTCAGATCTCCTCTGATCCACCACCAGTCTTGCACTGGCCCGGACATCTGGATTTCGCCCACTCTGTTGGCGAAGAAGGTTTGGTATCCGTATGATTCTCGTTGGATGGCCCCGAGGACTGTTTGACTGTCCAGTAGGTGGAACCATTTCTCAATCTTCATACGGGCATGTTTCTCCACGTACTTCCGAATTCTGGCAGCAAAGACTGCGCCACAGATTTCTGCTTTTACAGCATCTCCCTTTTGGTCCAGGGGTGTCAGTTTGGCCTTTGCTTCCACGAATCGAACTTCAGTTCCGTGACTTGTCTCCCATCTGACGTACATCACAGCACCATAGGTTTTGTCACTTCCGTCAGAAAATGTGATGCCGTAGGGTTTCCCTTTCCAGTCGGGCGGTGTGAGGCTCCTGTGGAATTTCACCTGTCCAAGCTGGGCATATTCCTCGAAGAGCTGTATGGCTTCTTCCCTGAGTCTTTCTGAAAGAGGTTGATCCCAGGTTTCTTGGGTCAGCTTGCCACCCCCTCCTTCTTGGAATGCTTTACGGACGAGAATTGCTCCCTTCTGCTTGACCGGTGCAACTAGGCCGATTGGGTCGTACAGTGCAGCAACTTGGCTTAGGAGAGCTCTCCTCGTCAGTGGTTAACAACTGTCAAGTTCCACTTATTGACTCCGTAAAGGACACCAGGACAACTCGGATTTCCAATTGATCAACTTTATTTATCCAACTTTTTGGCTTTGTTGGTTTCTTTTCTGTTGATCTTCATTCAATCAGGTTGTTAACCTTCGAACACAAGTGTTAACAATGGAAAAACAATATATGTACAGGTATTTACAAAAAGGTTCAAATTCAACTGACTCAAACAGGTATTATTTTTAAAGTTAAATTTGCAAACTTTTAAATACCATTGTTTAAACTTTTAAATTATCTAACATTACTTTTCAAAAGGACTCTAGACACTTAGATTAAATGCATGTGAATGCACTGTCAAATTAACCAGTTTCAGTAAAATGAAACAAGTAAATCAGAAAAGTAGTTTTAGTCACTTTAAAGAAGTCAAAATTAATTGATCATTTAATTTAATCAATCAATCGTTTAATTACTTAATCGTTCACTCAATTAATCATTTAACTAATCATGCAATTAAGTAATCAATCATGTAAATTCATTACCATGATGGAACTGAGTAAATCCACCAAACGGAGTAAAGGTAAGTAAAAGGTAAGTATAATTAGCTTAATTAATAAGGTAGCTTAATTAGTAAGGTAAGTATAAAGGTAAGTATAATTAGCTTAACTTTAAGCAAAAGTTTTAACATTTTTATCCTTCAACTTTGCTTTTATCTTTATTACTTTTAACTTTGAACCATAATCTTTGACTTTTTATCCCTTTAAATTGAGCTTATTTAACAATTCAATTAATTCAAGCTTTTTAATTATCAAACAGTAAGAAAATACCCAGATGCAATCAATGCTCAAGGTTGGAGTAAATTTGCTGTGGTTCAAACTAAAAACAATTTAAGACAGGTAAGTAAACCAACATGTCAAGGTGAGTTTTAACAAATAAGCATTTCAGCATATTGCAAAGTGGGTATATTCACCGACCATTGGTGTGTTGGAAGTCTTTTAAAGATGGATCTTGTAGATTTTTGCGTCTTGCCGCTCTGCTTGCTTGCATGAAATGAGACAGCACCACCATTCCTTAACAGCTGCCTTGAATCAGCCAATTGGTGGCCATCTTGACCTTGGTGTTCTGGGAAATGTAGTTCTTTCTGGTACTTCACCAAGGAGTAAGATTAAGGAGGAGACAGCTCCTTACTTCCAGGGCAGGGACACTTCATTCACACTGAGTTTCAACTCCACACTGGCCTATATCGGTTTCTGCGGCTGCGTGCGCTTGAACTACAAATAAACGGTAGTAATATTAACCGCTGTAAAACCGCTAATCATAACTGCACATTGATAGTGACGGACTGGCGCTAGCTTGCTAGCTCGCTTAAATTATATCATGTAAACAACAGAAATGAATGTATTTCCCCATTATGAAATGTCACTCCCCAATATAAACTTGTATAAACACATTGCTGTTTAAAATCACAACGTTGTTCTTGCACAAAGTGATCGATAAACTCGACATGTTGATACAGACGGACAAAGACTCAGTTCAACAGGAAGCCGCCAATACCAAAGGTATCTTGGCAGTCGAGAGGAAACCCTGTTAAAACATAACAATCAGCCAAGAGACAGCTTGTAAACCAAAAAAAAGCTGGGTAATACACAATACTCGTACATCGAGATACAACTGTAAGGAAAATATGTGGCTGGAAAAGGTCAACAATTATGTCTACAAAGCGCACTGCATGGTTTGCCACCACATTTTTTCTATTGCTCAAGATAATGGATTGTGTGAAGTTAAACAGCATGCTGCAAGTAGTGGTCAATAAAAATATCAGAGACGACAAAACCAGTGGAAACTTTGACTGTTTTTTTTTTCGTCCACCGGGCAACAACAACCAACCAGAAGTTAAGCAGCATTTAGTTTTTTTTCCCATCCCTCCATCCATTTTCAACCGCTTGTCCTTCTCGGAGTCACGGGTGTGGCAGGAACCTATAAGAAATATATTTATTTTATTTTGATATTTTAAAAATGTTGTATTAAACGTAAGTTGTTGAGCAATTTGTTTCCCATGGAGCCTCATATTACTCCAAAAAGACCAAACCAATCACCACGCTGGTAGGGTTGAAGAAGATGAGTTTGGCCGGTGTTCTGAGACAATGTGTTACCTGTAAACTTATTTCTTACTATACTTACTGTCATTAAGTTTTTAGCAAATCCATGGCTTGCAGTGCAGCAAAAACTTTTTGAAAACATTCCTGTATGACATCCTGACTAAAAAATTGAATTTGTATCCAAATATTGGGTTGTTTTTTAAAAAACAATTTATTTATGCAAGCATATGATAACTTGTGATAAACCATGATTATACACAGTCCAAGAGTGTAATTAATCTGATTTTAAAAATGAACCACTTGACAGCCCTAATATATACCGAACCCCCATTGTGGTTCAACAATCCAAACAACACAACAACGTTACAGTAAGCTTAAATGTAACACACATACACACACACGTTACATGCTCTACAAAACCAAAAAAGGAAAATCATTTTTACTTGGGTTTGGGAATATTTGTGGCATTGTTGAACACTCTTGGAGTTTCGGAGTAATAAAAGAGCGGTGGCTTCACGTAGTCACCGCTAGCGTTAGCAAAAACTCACAGTGTGAGGCAATCCTTCCTCGGCTTGCGTCCTGGTAGTGCCTTCTCTTTCGCTGTAACCAAGGTCCACCGTGGCACCTTTTTGGTCTCATCACAATTCAAGATTTACCCCCTTCTCTGATAAAATTCTCAAACTGAAGGGCCGCAAGCCGGAAGCCAACACACTAAAATGCTCGCTGTATAGCTTGTCTAGCAACACAACGCTATATAGCAAGACTGTGAGAGTTTGGACACATTTTAAGCATTTTTATCACACAAATTGATCTCTGAGACAGGCTGACACAGTTATGACCGGCGCAAGGTACGACAATTGTTGAAAAAAAACTAATTTGAAGTGGCGCTGGCCTCGAAGCTCTTAGAAATGATCGTGTCCGTGTGTATAGGATGTAAACAGAATGTGACATAGAGTGCCCTGCTTCGTGTACAAGGAAGTGATGTCATCGAAATGGCAACCACCGATGGCTTCAAGCAGCATGCAAAATGAATGAATGACTGACGAATGAATGAATGAAGCGTTATTATGCGGAGACATGGTCTGCACACGGAGTCATATTTGGCGCGATGTAAACGTTTGTAAACTGAAAAGGGTGCAAATAAAGGCAAATCAAGGCTCCACTGTACTTATTTTCTCCACTGTTCATCTGCGTCATCCATTAAAGGCCATATTCACCTCTTCCATCAACCTTGTGCTGAGAGGACGATTATAGTGTGTGTAGTCAGAGTTAAAAGGTTTTAAACGCTGGCTGAATTGTGTAACGGCAAAATATTACAATTGAAACTGCACTTCCGCTTTGTGCTTGCATAGTGTGGAAGCAGCCATCTCCGTAATTGCATAAGAACAAAGCAGCGGCGGCCAAAGGGGAGAACAAACAAAATGCAGACGGAGTAGATTTAAGAGGATAACAAACTCTCTCACTCTGGCTGTAAAAGTGAGATGGACAAAGTTCGAGGTAAGAATCCTATTGATGTCCTTCCTGCTTTCCTTGCAGCGGCTTACATCAAAGTCTACCTACTGGAGAACGGCATGTGCGTGGCCAAGAAGAAGACCAAGTCTGTGAGGAAGTCTCTGGACCCTCTCTACAACCAGGTCCTAGTCTTCTCTGAAAGCCCTCAGGGGAAGGTGGTCCAGGTAAAACCTTTTCTTTATCCCTGTCCCTCGTAAAGGACTTTTGTGTTTGGTTTTATTCCAGTCACTTTCCTTTCAGTGGGGGAGAATAACACTACAATCCAGCAGCTGCTTGCGCTCTACAATTAGCCCGCTAAGCCACACCCCCTTAATTAGCCGCTGTCTGTCTCGCCGCCCCCGTAGCCGGATGAGGAAACTTCCTTTCACTTGTTTGGCTTAAACTCTTTCATGCTTCGTGGTCACTACAGCGGATAGCCTTTTTCTCGTCCGTGCATGTCAAAGTGGCACCTCAGTTGGACCCTATTCTATTTTGCCACCCATTGGTCGGCTTTTTTGTAAGTGCAAAAAAAAAACTTCTCAAAAACAGGCGCATACGTGCAAAGCAGGGGATAAATATATGTCCATTTCATCAAGAAACAACTAATGTGTAAAGTAATTTCCCCACTATTAATTTTGTGATTTAGGGAAATTGTCATTGGGGATGTAATGATAAACCATATTAATGATAAGCCGTGGAAAAACTCTTGACGGCTAGTATCAGAATCAGAAATACTTAATTAATCCCCGAAGAGAAATTGAGATATTTTTTTTTTTAGTTTTGACCGTTTTAAATTAAAATGATCTTAAAACTACGATTGATAAACACACCTCGATAAACTCAAAAACAGAGGATTGTGATCTTTACTGGAGACACTAATGGCAGGCTCGTTAGTTTAAATGTTACCATAAACAACCGCGCAGCCCTCGTTTTGCCTTTGTCACAAAAAAAAAAAAAAACATCCTAAAACCTTCACAAATTAATACGAAAGGAGATAAACATATTTAAACTCATGTTTAATGTTTCTTCTGCCAAAAAAAGTGCATTGTGTGTCATTTATTTTTTAAATAAAACTTGGTTAAAATAATTTAGTGTGTATACAGGTATGTTTTGAGCACATTCAACAATACTGTAATAATGTAGCGGCTCAGTCGAAATTAATGTATTTGTATTTTGTATTTGTATTTGTTTATTTGAAGGACAATGTGCAGTTACATTTAGAAGGTGGCTGCACCAGATTTAGCACCATGCTAATTTCCATCTGTAGTCCTTTTATGGTGCATCTAAATCCACAATAAAATGACACAGGATCAAAAATACACAACAATATTAAAACTGCATAATGATAAACAATTTAAAATACAAGTACAATGCATAGAGGGTATGTGAGTTACAAATCGGTGGGCGGTCGAGTTACAGTATTTTAGCAGCTTCATTTAAAGTGTAGAAGTATATAAAATGCAGCAGTTTTTATCAAAGTCCACATACAGTGCAGTAGCCATTAGATGATACACATAAGAGTATCATTCAATAACTATATACCCCGTTGATATTGCATACATAAAAAAGTTTGCGATGTTACAAGATTGGAATGGTACTCTGGTGGCCATCAGACTACTCCCGCCAGGGTATCATCCGATGGTCAACTACCTGCCTGGTATTGCTAATGTGAGCAGGACTGGTGGTCTAAAAGCCATGTCTGGAACTGATGGTCAAATGGTCCTTTATTTTACATCCTTCACCGTGTGCCCAATGACCAACGTAAGAGCTAATGAGCAAGCATACCAGATAAATGCTACATTAGAATACGTTGTACTTAAGCATTCAACATATGTACATTTAAAACAAATTAAACTGCAACAATTTACCTTGTTTCCCTTTCAACTGGCGCTAGAATCATTTTAACTGTTAGTTTCCTATTTCACCTTTACATATACTCTTTACCATAGTGTCGTCCTAACCGTGACATTGAAAAGCAGCAACTTCCTTTCCCGTTTTCATTCGTAAGTTCCTTAGCACAATAAAAGCAGATCCGCTTGCACATCCTGCAAAATAACAGTCATATATTACATAACAAAACAGGAATACATTTACTAAACAGCATTTAACAGTTGTCCCTTATAAATAATAATTGCGTTTTCATAATGTTACATCCCTAATTGTGATCAATCATGTGTCCACTAAATTGCATCACTGGCTGTATTTTGTCTGGTGTGTGCGTCTGCAGTAATGTTTGGCTGCAAATCAATGTATTTATATTTATGTTTTATTAGAATGCAGCCATATTTTGTGTATCACCGTCTATCATCGTCTATCACGTCTATCATCAGAAAAGTTACTTTTGATGTCAGGGCGCTCAATGTTTTAGCAGTATATTTGATAGTATTAGAATATCTTCAAATGTGTTAAAAGACATTGTTACAGATCATTAAAACCACACAGTTTTTTTTACAAAATCTTATTTTATTAATTGAAAAATGTATTTTGTAATGCAGTGGTTCTCAAACTTTTTTTTACCAAGTACCACCTCAGAAAACGGATGGCTCACCAAGTACCATCATAATGATCAACATTAAAATACAGTAGCATAATAGGCCTAAATATTCATTAAAAACAAGGCAGAGGTTTTTTATTTTTTCTTCATTTATTCATTTATTTCCGGCAATGACATGAAAAAAGTACAAGGTAGACAACACGTAATAATATAAATTCATATAATGCAAAAGGTAATGTACAGTATGTAAGCATGATGATCCAGTTTTGCCTGAAAGGGAGTGAAAAGATAACACCCCTATTTAACAATTTGCTTTATATGTTTGGCCATTGTAACATTACACACAGTTTGAACAGTAACAATGTGTTTGAATATTTAATTTAGTGATTATTTGGCGTACAACTAGATGGAGCCTGCGTATCACAGATTGATAATGACTGCTCTAATGCATGTTGTGCACCCTAACGGACAGTTCACCAACTCCTTAATAGATGTATCTTCATGATTTCTTCATCGACATGGCAACATATTACAGCACCATCTAGTCCTGTTGGTGGCAGTAATGCTCACCACAAAGCAAGCTTTGTTCATCACATCTCCATCTGCTGGATCTGGTGACTCACTGCAAGTTCAGCTGTCGTCCCGATATTTGTGTCCATAGTTTCATTTTCAGTTCAAACTGCGTTGTCGTCCAAATAAATGCAGGTTGTTGTCTTGTTTGCGTGTGACAGCTGATAGTTTGGGGCAACTACGGACGCATGGAGCGCAAATGCTTCATGGGCGTGGCTCGCATCCTCCTGGAGGAGCTGGACCTGAGCTCCATGGTGATTGGCTGGTACAAGCTCTTCCCTACCTCGTCCATGGTGGAGCCCACCATGGCGCCGCTAATCCGCCACTCATCACAGATGTCCCTGGAGAGCGCCATGGGGCCCTGCTGCGAGCGCCCCTGAGGTTGGCGACCCGAGCGTCGCCCTTTTCGCCCACCGGGGTCAGCCTGCGTCCGCACCGCGCCGTCTCTCAAGTAGACGGCTCGTGGACACATTTGGGACCTAAGAGCCGTCGGAGGCCGAAATTTTGAACGTGATTTTCTCTCCCGGGACCACTCTGATGAGGACGCTGTTTGGACCAACAGAACGCTGCGGGCTCAGCTCTGCTTCATGACGTCCTTCAGTACCACCTGGGATACTTGTTTTGGTATTTTCGCTTTCATGTTACGTGCGTGTGGACACAAGACCAAGGTTTTTTTTGCCCTTTCAAACCACAGAATGTTTCAGTGTCGGACCAAGTTAGCTGTGTAGCAGCATCCTCACAGCACTAAAGGACATCTCTTTGCAATGGAAAGCACGTATCGCCACATGTTATGTCCTTTATCCCTCAAACCCCCTGAAAAATCTCACAAAATTAGCATAATTTCCTGTGGAGGGTGGCAAAATGTTATGCGCTTAGTCCAGGGGTGTTCAACGTGTGGCCTGGAGCTTGACTTTTATTTGCCTGTGGGATATTCTGCATTAAAACAAAGGAAAACGTCCAAAATCCCTTGAGAATTGTACCTCCAAACCAAAATGTCTGACACAGCATGTGCTCTTTAATGATATCAGTGCACCTGACTTCCTGTCAGTCACACACTGGTTGGTGGAGAGTATTTCTCACTTCCTGAGCAGGTTTTCACTATAGGATACAAACACATGCTTACAAGATTTTGAAGAGCTTTTTAGATCCCGAAATAATAATAACTTGATGATTTTAGAGCAGGGGTGTCAAACGTACGGCCCACAGGTTTTAACCGGCCCGCGGGATGAGTTTGCTAAGTAAAAATGAGCCGACATTTTTGAATGAAAAAAAATGCTGTTCTACATGTGTCCACTAGATGTCTCAATAGCAATATGAAGATGATGCTACATATGTAGAAAATAAGAATAAACCACATGATGTTAGTGCACCAGTCGATGCAAAATGAGCAAACTACATGAATAACATTCTGTAATTTGATTATTTTTTCATCTTGATAGATTGAAAATTACCTGCTCAGTGGCCTTGTGGTTATAGTGTCCGCCCTGAGATCGGTAGGTCGTGAGTTCAAACCCTGGCCGAGTCATACCAAAGACTATAAAAATGGAACCCATTACCTCCTCAAGGGTTGGAAATGGGGTTTAAATCACCAAAATGATTCCCGAGAGCGGCCACCGCTGCTGCTCACTGTTCCCCTTACCTCCCCTCACCTCACAGGGGGTGGAACAAGGGGATGCGTCAAATGCAGAGGGTAATTTCACCACACCTAGTGTGTGTGTGACTATGTATTTTAACTTTAACTTTTAACACCAATGAGTTGACTGATGAACATTATCACATAATTTATTCAGAAAGTATAAATAATGACAAATAAAGATAGAATACTATTAACCGCAACATGTAAGTGTAAAAAAAAACCAACAAAATTATGATTTGTACATTTTCAGAATGTGCTTGTTCTATTTTTAAACAAAGAAAACAATCTGAAGTTGTCTTTATTTTTTAGTTATCGTGCCGGGATTTTACCAGTCCGGCCCACTTGGGAGTAGATTTTTCTCTATGTGGCCCCCGATCTAAAATGAGTTTGACGCCCCTGTTTTAGAGTGTCTAGTCAATACAAATGTGAAGAATCCTCCTGAGAACTAGTGTCCTCTGCTGTGGGCTTTTGTTTTTAGGCGATTTCTTTTATTAGAACTAAAATATTTCTGGAAGCGTTCTTGTGTATCTTTGTAAACGTCCACTGCAGAGGTGGCTGGCTCTCTGGCTCTCTATGCGGCCCTCAAAGGTGCAATGTTGGACATCCCTCTGACTGAGGCGATACAGTAATCCCTCGTTTATCACTGTTAATTTCCGCAAAAAGGAATTTTTCATTTATATTTTATAGCTAGAGCATTAAAAAACGGTTTGACCTTATAAATACATATTTTGTACATAATGAGACCAATCTAGACATCATATAACCCCCACACAGTCACCTTCACACTCGTTAATCCAATATAGTCATGTTGCCTGAGGCTGAGCCAATCAGTGGCCACAATACTGAACAGTGTGCTGTGATTGGTTTGTTCTCATCTAGTGTCCAATAATATTGGAGTGTCTGTATTTTCGGTTCGTTTAGCCATTTTTATGCTTAAAAATGCTTAATTTCGGCCCAAAACACATACACTATGCTTACAAACAATTAAATACGCACTTTGAAGTGCAACGTAGCGAGGGACTACTGTAATATTTTAATTTTTGCTGTACAAAACATTTCTGCCCCCTGCCAAAAAAGACTAAATAGAAATCATCGAGAATGCTGCTGCAGTAAGAAAATGGGATATTATTGCGAGAGTAAAGCCATAGCATAACTTTAAATCAAGATGTATATTATTTATATATATATATATATATATATATATATATATATATATATAATAATAATAATACCTGAGATTTATATAGCGCTTTTCTAAGTACCCAAAGTCACTTTACATGTTAAAAACCCATCATTCATTCACACGTGGTGGTGGTAAGCTACTTTCGTAGCCTCAGCTGCCCTGGGGTAGACTGACGGAAGCGTATATATATATATATATATATATATATATATATATATATATATATATATATATATATATATATATATATATATATATATATATATATATATATATATATATATATATATATATATATATATATATCAGAATCAGAATCAGAATAGTTTTATTGCCATTGTTTGAGAACGGGTATATATATATATATATATATATATATATATATATATATATATATATATATATCAGAATCAGAATCAGAATCAGAATAGTTTTATTGCCATTGTTTGAGAACGGGTTCACAAACTAGGAATTTTTCTTGGTGCAAATATATATATATGTATACAGTACAGGCCAAAAGTTTGGACACACCTTCTCATTCATTGTGTTTTCGTTATTTTCATGACTATTTACATTGTAGATTGTCACTGAAGGCATCAAAACTATGAATGAACACATGTGGAGTTATGTACTTAACAAAAAAATGTGTAATAACTGAAAACATGTTTTATATTCAAGTTTCTTCAAAATAGCCACCCTTTGCTCTGATTACTGCTTTGCACACTCTTGGCATTCTCTCGATGAATTTCAAGAAATGGTTTTCACTTCACAAGAGTGCTTGAAGCTCATATATATATATATATATATATATATATACATATATATATATATATATACATATATATATATATATATATATATATATATATATATATATATATATATATATATATATATATATATATATATATATATATATATGAATATTTAGCTATTTCTGAAACTTGCGCTAACTTACACTTTTCCCTCGCACCATTTCCACTACTACAAATTTTTCAGCACTTTTCTTCAACTTTTCTCTCAAACTATCACAGCTTTTGTCTGATAAAACTAACCTCCGGATGTCACTTTTGCAAAAGCACTTCAGCTAACGAAGTGTAATCTTTTCGAGGAAAAAACATGGCGATTGTGTTATAATAAGTGTTAGAATAAGTGTTCTTATTTCCAAACTCTTTGTTGGCCCCGCCTCCTAAAACACCACCCCTAACGTTGTCAGGTCTGTCAATCAAGGTGACGCAACAATGTTGATTCTGAGGAACGGCATTAAACGTGGTCGTGTTGTTTGCTTTACTTCTGTCCCATGTTGTTATGCTAACACAAACGTCTGTGTCCGATCTGTGTCGCGTATTTGTACACTTCTTCTGTAAGCTTTGGCTAACCGCTAACGGTTGTTAATGTGCCAACTTTGACCAGCGAGTGTCCTTCTCCTCCTATGTCATCACTTCAACACAACGCTGTCGTCATGGGGAAGAATGTAAACACAGCTAGCTATTAGCAGGCTACATATTAGCACGGCTATTGGCGGAGGAAGGAAGCGGGACTATTCTGGATTCCTAAAAAAAAAATGTTTATGTAAATATTATAATCTTCAGCTAAAGGTTTTAGCTCAGGTGTGTTATTAACAGATATATTATTAGATATTACACAAATTTAATTTGTAACTTATAACACAAGAGCTAAACTCTGCATGTTTTGTTCATGTAGCTTAGCATAAATTGGCTCAGTGTTAGCATCTTTAATGCACAAAATGTATTTAATGTGGCCGCCGCGTTTCAAAATGTGGAAACAGTGTGGACACCCCTGGTTCAGTTTTGATGGACGAAGGCGTTTGTAGCGTTAGCGCTAGCATCTGCATGCCCGATGATACCAGGCCTAACATGAGTGCCAGGCTGCATGCGATGAGCTAAATGAGAAACACTACGTAGCGTTCATCTTTTAGCATTCAGACAAAAAAAAAATATTTTTAATAATCCTGTTGAATTTTGAGGCTGACACGTCGATATGGAACCACACAATTTTATTTGACTGCGTTCAGGCCTCAGGTTTGCCAGTAGCAGCACTGCAGGGAATTAATAATTGTTATTATTGTTACGATTCTATTTTCTACAAAGCTACATAGTGTCAAGCAATAAACACAAAGCTGCAGTCAGGGCAGTTAAAAAAAAAAGAAATCTTCAACATCCGCCATTGAGAACAGCTTGTCAAATGTTGACCTCGGACCTAACTTTTTGCGAAAACAAACCAAGACGTTGTTGTTGTTTATTCCTGTCCTTATATCACATGCTGTATGACAACTGTTGCTAATATTTGGACCCACTCGTGTAGCTTCTTAATAAGGTCACCAAAATATTAGAAACAGTTGAATAAACACATTGTTACATGGAATCGTGGTCACTGCTGAACACTGCAGATGTATTATTATGGGATAGAACATATGTATTAAAATGATGTTCCATTAGGATGTCTTTAGGTGGCTGCTTGGAGAGCGAGGGTCTGCTTTCAAGAAACGCAAACAAATACAAGATAGAAGCTATTGTATAAATATTTAATATTTAATACAAACCAAGCAGCAGAGGACTTGAGCCCTTTTCTGTCTGAATGTGATTTTTTTTTTTTTTTTTTTTGGTGCCAAAAATATTGTTTGCAGGGCTAAATGAGAGAATCACTGAGTTTACAAACCCTCGTACCAACTGCAGAAGAAGAACTTTGTGTAGCTATTTGGCAACAATACACTCTTTAAAGGCCTACTGAAACCCACTACTACCGACAACGCAGTCTGATAGTTTATATATCAATGATGAAATCTTAACATTGCAACACATGCCAATACGGCCGGGTTAACTTATAAAGTGACATTTAAAATTTCCCGGGAAATATCCGGCTGAAACGTCGCTGTATGATGACGTATGCGCGTGACGTAGTCAGTTAAACGGAAGTTATGGTACCCCGTAGAATCCTATACAAAAAGCTCTGTTTTCATTTCATAATTCCACAGTATTCTGGACATCTTTTGCAATTTGTTTAATGAACAATGAAGGCTGCAAAGAAGACAGTTGTAGGTGGGATCGGTGTATTAGCAGCAGACTACAGCAACACAACCAGGAGGACTTTGTTGGAGAGCAGACGCGCTAGCCGGCGACCTCACCTTGACTTCCCACGTCTCCGGGCCGCCAAACGCATCGGGTGAAGTCCTTCGTCCTTCCGCCGATCGCTGGAACGCAGGTGAGCACGGGTGTTGATGAGCAGATGAAGGCTGGCTGACGTAGGTGGAGAGCTAATGTTTTTAGCATAGCTCTGTGCGGTCCGGTTGCTAAGTAGGCTTCAATGGCGTCGTTAGCACAGCATTGTTAACCTTCGCCAGCCTGGAAAGCATTAACCGTGTATTTACATGTCCACGGTTTAATAGTATTGTTGATTTTCTATCTATCCTTCCAGTCAGGGGTTTATTTTTTTTCTTTCTATATGCAGTTAAAGCACGATGCTATCACGTTAGCTCGTAGCTAAAGCGTTTCGCCGATGTATTGTCGTGGAGATAAAAGGCACTGAATGTCCATTTGGCGTTCTCGACTCTCATTTTCAAGAGGATTTAGTATCCGAGGTGGTTTAAAATATAAATCCGTGATCCACAATAGAAAAAGGAGAGAGTGTGGAATCCAATGAGCCAGCTTGTACCTAAGTTACGGTCAGAGCGAAAAAAAATATGTATTTCACTGCATTCTAGTCCGTCACTCTAACGTTCCTCGTCCACAAATCTTTCATCCTCGCTCAAATTAATGGGGTAATGGTCCGAATAGCTCTAGCTGCGTTGAAAACAATAGGAAAATATGAGGGAGTGAACAACTGACAACGTCAGTAGGGGCAAGGTTTTTTTTTATCAGAGACCAAAAGTTGCGAACTTTATCGACGTTGTTCTATACTAAATCCTTTCAGCAAAAATATGGCAATATCGCAAAATGATCAAGTATGATACATAGAATGGATCTGCTATTCCCGTTTAAATAAAAACATTTCATTTCAGTAGGCCTTTAATGTGTAGCTGTGTCCCTAATAGAATACTTCAGTCAGTACACTTCAAGAAGTATACTGTGTCTCAAATGGAAAACTTCAGTCAGTACACTTTATTAAGTATACTGTATTCAAATGGCAGACTTCAGTCAGTACACTTTATTAAGTATACTGTGTCTCAAATAGAATAATTCAGTCAGTACAATGTATTAAGTATATTGTGTCTCAAATAAATTACTTCAGTCAGTACACTTCAATAAGTATACTGCGTCTGAAATACAATAATTCAGTCAGTACAATTTATTACGTATACAGTGTCTCAAATAGAATACTTCAGTCAGTACACTTTTTAAGTATACTGTGTCTCAAATAGAATACTTCAGTCAGTACACTTTGATAAGTATACTGTGTCTCAAATGGAAAACTTCAGTCAGTACAATTTATTAAGTATATTGTGTTTCAAATAAATTACTTCAGTCAGCATACTTCAATAAGTATACTGTGTCTCAAATAGAATACTTCCGTCAGTACAATTTATTAAGTATATTGTATTGTGTCTCAAATAAATAACTTCAGTCAGTACACTTCAATAAGTATGCAGTGTCTCAAATAGAATACTTCAACCAGTACACTTTTTTAAGTATACTGTGTCTCAAATAGAATACTTCAGTCAGTACACTTCAATAAGTATACTGTGTCTCAAATAGAATACTTCAGTCAGTACACTTCAATAAGTATACTGTGTCTCAAATGGAAAACTTCAGTCAGTACACTTCAATAAGTATACTGTGTCTCAAATACAATACTTCAGTCAGTACACTTTATTAAGTATACTGTGTCTCAAAAAGAATACTTCAGTCAGTACACTTCAATAAGTATAATGTGTCTCAAGTACAATACTTCAGTCAGTACACTTTATTAAGTATACTGTGTCTCAAATAGAATACTTTAGTAAGTACTCTTCAATAAGTATGCTGTGTTTCTAATGGAAAACTTCAGTGAGTACACTTTATTAATTATACAGTGTCTCAAATAGAATACTTCCGTCAGTACACTTCAATAAGTATACTGTGTCTCAAATGGAATACTCCAGTCAGTACTCTTTAATGAGTATACTGTGTCTCAAATGTTAAACTTCTGTGAGTACACTTTAAGTATTCTGTGTCTCAAATAGAACACTTCAGTCAGTACACTTCAATAAGTATAATGTGTCTGAATTATTTTGTACAATACTTCAGTCAGTACACTTCAACAAGTACACTGTGCCTCAAATGGAAAACTTCAGTCAGTACAATTTATTAAGTATATTGTGTCTCAAATACAATACTTCAGTCAGTACACTTCAATAAGTATACTGTGTCTCAAATGGAAAACTTCTGTCAGTACACTTTATTAGGTATACTTTGTCTCAAATAAAATACTTCAGTCAGTACACTTCAAAAAGTATACTGTGTCTCAAACCGAATACTTCAGTCAGTACACTTTAATAAGTATACTATGACCTTGTGTCAAATGGAATACCTTAGTCACTACACTTTAATAAGTATACTGTAACTGTGTCTCAAAAGAAAAAGTAATTTTCAATACACACACTTACACACTTACACTTTTGAGTGCATAAGCATCTTCCCGCTTGCAGTGCACTGTATGCACCTGGATGTTGCAATGAAAATAGTGAGTGTGCAGTGATGGACACGTAGCGGAAGAGGAGGAACGACACACTACACTGTCAACATGTGTGCACTCAGTAACTAGTACACGGTGCAGCAAGTCTTTGTTTTGCCTAACAAAACTTTGAGTGTTAAGCGATGACAGTGCACTGCATTTTGTCGTACTCAGAGTGAATGCACTTACAGTGTGTACTCAAAAATCTAAGTGTCAGTACGGAAGTACACAGATGAATACACATGGTGTGTTTTTCATTTGAACAAAGAACAATGTCAGATTACTTTCAGGCTGACATGTTTTAACCTGACCTTATTTTTGAACATTGAAATAACTAAAATAATAATTTAAATATACAACATGTGATTCTAAGGAACTTCCTGGTCACATGACAAAATGTGGCGGCCTTGGCGGAGGTCTGCTCCTGTTTGCTTCGCTCAGCTGGAAGTAAGCAGAGGCCTTAAACGCACCACAAGGACTAACATTAATAAGTTAAAAAAAAAAAGTATCAGTGTTTGATTCATCAACTTCCTGGATTGAAAAAAACTAAGTAGTGATTCTAACACTTTTTTTTTTTTCCTTACAAGTCGTATTTCTTCAATATGGGCTCCTGTTTGTTTTGTCTCTGTTGTTTGAATGCACATGATAATACTTTGTGACTTGGACTAAATAAAGTACAAAGGAAAATGATCAAATGGATAAAATGTGACACTTTGTTTGTCTTATTTGACCGTTATTTACTTCATTTATGACTTTCCTTTTCATCCATTCTCGCTGTCTCACCACTTTGCAACTGGTATTTACTGTACAAAGTTTAAAGCAACTTCTCGACTACCATACAAGTGTAAAAAGAAGTATTAACCAAAGATTTAACCAAAACTCTGCGGGGAGGTGGGTCTCTTCACAAAAAGTACAAACACAGCTGACTTTGTGCTGTGCATGTAAATAAATATACTGATTACTGTAAATGATTTTAAACTCAGCCATATTGTACTGAGCAGCCTGGACAATGTCTCGATCAGTTCTAAGTTTGTCATCACATTCATCCTTTAAAACCCTAACCTTCCTCTTACCCTTAACCCTAACTGTAGTGATGGGTAAATCAGTGAGTGTGTGCTACACTTACTGGCTGTATTGACACAGTGTTGATAGTCGGTTGCTATTTCATAATGGCGCCATCTGCTGGATTAAAAAAGTCACTATATTTGACCTTAATAAATAGCCAATATTAATTGTTTATTTTTTCAAAGGGGGAAGGAGCCTGAGCAAGTGCGCGAGGTGGAGAAGTTCGACGCACAGCAAGGGCTCTGGAACCAGTTCTCTCGAGAGGGGCTGGACTCTCTTCCACACTGGCGTTGCATGCAGTGAGAGGCGACGGGCTGGGGTGGCAAATCTTGTTGCCCCCCGGCTCAAAGCCGTTGGAGTTCAACCCAGTGGACGAGAGGGTAGCTTCCCTCCGCCTTTGGGTGGGGGGACGGGTCCTGACTGTTGTTTGTGCTTACGCACCAAACAGCAGCTCAGAGTACCTACCCTGTTCGGATTCACTCAAGGGAGTACTGGTGAATTCGACTGGGGGACTTCAACGCTCATGTTGGCAACGACAGTGAAACCTGGAGAGGCGTGATTTGGAAGAATGGTCACCCGCATCTGAATCCGAGTGGTGTTTTGTTATTGGACTTTTGTGCTCGTCACAGATTGTCCATAACAAACACCCTGTTCAAACATAAGGGTGTCCATATGTGCACTTGGCACCAAGACACCGTAGGCCGCAGTTCCATGATCGACTTTGTAGTTGTGTCATCAGATTTACGGTCTTGTGTTTTGGACACTCAGGTGAAGAGAGGGGCGGAGCTTTCTACCGATCCCCACCTGGTGGTGAGTTGGCTGCGATGGTGGGGGAGGATGCCGGACAGACCTGGCAGGCCCAAACGCATTGTGAGGGTCTGCTGGGAACGTCTGGCAGAGTCTCCTGTCAGAGAGAGTTTCAATTCCCACCTCCGGAAGAACTTTGAACAAGTCACGAGGGAGGCGCTGGACATTGAGTCCGAGTGGACCATGTTCCGTACCTCTATTGTCGAAGCGGCTGATTGGAGCTGTGGTCGCAAGGTGGTCGGTGCCTGACGTGGCGGTAATCCTAGAACCCGCTGATGGACACCAGCGGTGAGGGATGCCGTCAAGCTGAAGAACGAGTCCTATTGGGTCCTTTTGGCTCATGGGACTCCGGAGGCAGCAGACAGGTACCAACAGGCCAAGCGGTGTGCGGCTTCAGCGGTCGCGGAGGCAAAAACTCGGACATGGGAGGAGTTCGGGAAAGCCATTAAAAACGACTTCCAGACGGCTTCGAAGCGATTCTGGACCACCATCCGCCGCCTCAGGAAGGGGAAGCAGTACACTGTCAACACCGTGTATGGTGGAGATGAAGCAGTTCCTGGGGAATCTGTGATGGGCTCTCCTATTTCTGGGGCTGAGGTTGCTGAGGTAGTTAAAAAACTCCTCTGTGGCAAGGCCCCGGGGTTGGATGAGATCCGCCCGGAGTTCCTTAAGGCTCTGGATGCTGTGGGGCTGTCTTGGTTGACAAGACTCTGCAGCATCGCGTGGACATCGGGGGCGGTACCTCTGGATTGGCAGACCGGGGTGGTGGTTCCTCTCTTTAAGAAGGGGAACCGGAGGGTGTGTTCCAACAATAGTGGAATTACGCTCCTCAGCCTTCCCGGTAAGGTCTATTCAGATGTACTGGAGAGGAGGCTACGCCGGATAGTCGAACCTCGGATTTAGAAGGAACAGTGTGGTTTTCGTCCTGGTCGTGGAATTGTGGACCAGCTCTATACTCTCGGCAGGATCCTTGAGGGTGCATGGGAGTTTGCCCAACCAGTCTACATGTGCTTTGTGGACTTGGAGAAGGCATTCGACCGTGTACGCCAGGAATTCTTGCGTGGAGTGCTCAGAGATTATATGGGGTATCGGACTGTCTGATTGTGGCGGTCCGCTCCCTGTATGATCAGTGTCAGAGCTTGGTCCGCATTGCCGGCAGTAAGTCGGACCCGTTTCCAGTGAGGGTTGGACTCCGCCAAGGCTGCCCTTTGTCACCGATTCTGTTCATAACTTTTATGGACAGAATTTCTAGGCCCTAGTCAGCGTGTTGAGAGGATCTGGTTTGGTGGCTGCAGGATAAGGTCTCTGCTTTATACAGATTATGTGGTCCTGATGGCTTCATCTGGCCAGGATCTTCAGCTCTCGTCGGATCGGTTCGCAGCCGAGTGTGAAGCGACTGGGATGGGAATCACCACCTCCAAGTCCGAGTCCATGGTTCTCGCCCGAAATGCCATCTCCGGGTTGGGGAGGAGATCTTGCCCCAAGTGGAGGAGTTCAAGTACCTCGGAGTCTTGTTCACGAGTGAGGGAAGAGTGGATTGTTAGATTGACAGGCGAATAGGTGCTGCGTTTTCAGTAATGCGGCCGCTGTATCGATCCCTTGTGGTGAAGAAGGAGCTGAGCCAGAAGGCCAAGCTCTCAATTTATCGGTCGATCTACGTTCCCATCCTCACCTATGGTCATGGGCTATGGGTTATGACCGAAAGGACAAGATTATGGGTACAGGCGGGTGGTGGGGCTCTCCCTTAGAGATAGGGTGAGAAGCTCTGTCATCCGGGAGGAGCTCAAAGTAAAGCCGCTGCTCCTCCACATCGAGAGGAGCCAGATGAGGTGGTTCGGGCATCTGGTCAGGATGCCACTCAAACGCCTCCCTAGGTGTTTTGGGTGCGTCCAACCGGTAGGAGGCCACGGGGAAGACCCAGGACACGTTGGGAAGACTATGTCTCCCGGCTGGCCTGGGAGCGCCTCAGGATCCCCCGGGAGGAGCTGGACGAAGTGGCTGGGGAGAGGGAAGTCTGGGCTTCTCTGCTTAGGCTGCTGCCCCCGCGACCTGACCTCGGATAAGCGGAAAAAGATGGATAGATGGATGGATTTTGAAACTCTGGTCAATGCGCCAAATAGTAAACAGGAAAAGAAGAAAAGGTACCTTATTTGGCACTTTAAGATCAAAATTGTCCCACATTTATTTTCTTAGTTCCATTAACAAACTCCAATACCAGTGAAGTTGGCATGTTGTGTAAATGGTAAATAGAAACAAAATACAATGATTTACTAATCCTTTTCAACTTATATTCAATTGAATAGACTGCAAAGACAAGATACTTAACATTCGAACTTGAAAATGTTATTTTTTGCAAATATTAGCTCATTTCAAATTTGATGCCTGCAACACGTTTTAAAAAAGCTGGCAGAAATGGCAAAAAAGACTGAGAAAGTTGAGGAATGCTCATCAAACACTTATTTGGAACATCCCACAGGTAAACAGGCTAATTGGGAACAGGTGGGTGCCATGATTGAGTATAAAAGCAGCTTCCATGAAATGCTCAGTCATTCACAAACAAGGATGGGGCGAGGGTCACCACTTTGTCAACAAATGCATGAGCAAATTGTCCAACAGTTTAAGAAGAACTTTTCTCAACAAGCTATTGCAAGGAATTTAAGCACTTCACCATCTACAGTCTGTAATATCATCAAAAGGTTCAGAGAATCTGGAGAAATCACTGCACGTAAGCGGTATTACGGACCTTCGATCCCTCAGGCGGTTCTGCATTAAAAAGTGACATCAGTGTGTAAAGGATATCACCTCATGGGCTCAGCAACACTTCATAAAACCACTGTCAGTAACTACAGTTTGTCGCTACATCTGTAAGTGCAATTAAAACTCTACTATACAAAGCGAAATACATTTATCAACAACACCCAGAAACGCCGCCGGCTTCACTGGGCTGGAGCCCATCCAAGATGGACTGATGCAAAGTGGAAAAGTGTTCTGTGGTCTGACGAGTCCACGTTTCAAATTGTTTTTGGAAACTGTGGACGTTGTGTCCTCTGGAACAAAGAGGAAAAGAACCATCCGGATTGTTATAGGCGCAAAGTTCAAAAGCCAGCAGCTGTGATGTATGGGGGTGTATTAGGGCCCAAGTGCCCATATGTTGCCATCCAAGCAACGTTATTATGGACGCCCCTGCTTATTTCAGCCAGACAATGCCAAGCCACGTGTTACAACAGCGTGGCTTCATAGTAAAAGAGTGCATATACTAGACTGGCCTGCCTGTAGTCTAGACCTGTCTCCCATTGAAAATGTGTGGCACAATATGAAGCCTAAAATACCACAACGGAGACCCCAGACTGTTGAACAACTTGAGCTGTACATCCAGCAAGAATGGGAAAGGATTCCACCTGAAAAGCTTCAAAAATGTGTCTCCTCAGTTCCCAATCGTTTACTGAGTGTTGTTTAAAGGAAAGGCCATGTAACACAGTGGTAAAAAATGCCCCTGTGCCAACTTTTTTGCAATGTGTTGCTGCCATTAAATTCTAAGTTAATGATTATTTGCCAAAAAAGAATAGGTTTCTCAGTTTGAACATTGAATATCTTGTTTTTGCAGTCTATTCAATTGAATATGGGTTGAAAAGAATTTACGACTTACACAACGTGCCAACTTCACTGGTTTTGGGTTTTGTAGATCAGAAGTTTTCAACAAGTGGTCCTTCCGGATATGTACTGCAGAAATATATTAAAATGTATTGTTAAATGTGACGACCAGGTTGCATAGTGGTGCGAATGTGTTCGTTGTCCCAGGGATGCAGATCGGGCTTCGGACATAGCTTGCAGGTAAAGAATGATTTATTTAAGAAATAAATAATACTGAACAAACAAAACCGTGCTCATAGCACTTAAGGAAGAAACAAAAGGAGCTAGCGTGGGAGCTAGCAGGTAAACAGTACTAAACACTAAACAGAGCCTTTAGCGTGGGAGCTAGAAGGTTAACAGAGCAGGAAACAAAAGTCGTCAACTGTTGTATGAAAACAAACTACGAAGCAAGACCGACTGACTGGGAAGGCAGGCTTTAAATAAATGACAGTGATGAAAAACGGGTGCGCGTCGGGAACACACGCGGCAGGTGAAAGTAATCAGTTGCTATGCTAACAAACTCAGGTGCATAAACAGGTACTAAAAAGGAGTCCAAAACTAGCACAAAAACACAAGTGACCCGAAAACCCAAACAGAACAGTACCCCCCCCCCCCCCTTAAGGGACAGATTCCAGATGTCCCCTGGAAAAACTAAACCCCCCCCCAACTACAAGGCAGTTCACAAGTCAAGGGAGGGCGGAGGGAGGTCTTGGCGGAGGGTCGCCAGGCCACGTGTCCCCGAATCCAACGGGGAGGAATCAGGTGGCGGTGGCTAATGGAACGCCGCTGCCGCAGGCAAGGCGGGCGACCACGGAAAGGCCACATTCGTAGCCGCCGAGAAGGCGGGCGTGAGTGGCGCCAGAAGTTCAGCAGTCTCAGAGTCCTGCAACAAAGTCTTGGGTGTTGCTGCTGTTTGCACCACTGGCGTCCCTTCACTGACCTCTGAGCGAGCTGCTTGCGCAGTCTGACCACTCGAGGTCGCTGAAACGACGATGAGGTCGAGGAAGGTGGTGGCTCCCTGAGAAGACTTGGAGAGATCAGACGTCGCCGTGGAAGCAGGAGGCGATGACGTGGGCGGAGCCAGAAGCGGAGCAGGCGGCTCGTCTGCCGGCGTGGGCGGAGCAGGCGGCTCGTCTGCCGGTGTGGGCGGAGCAGGAGGCGACGTCGTCGTCGTTGCCGTGGCAGCAGGAGCTGGTGCGTGAACCAGTCTGGGGACAGGTGCTGGTACGTGAACCAGTCTGGGGACAAGTGCTGGTGCGTGAACCAGTCTGGGGAAAGGTGCTGGTGTGTGAACTAGTCTGGGGACAGGTGCTGGTGCGTGAACCAGTCTGGGGACAGGTGCTGGTGCGTGAACCAGTCTGGGGACAGGTGCTGGTGCGTGAACCAGTCTGGGGACAGGTGCTGGTGCGGAAACCAGTCTGGGGACAGGTGCTAGTGGCCGGGCCGGGGGTTGCGGCTTGGCTGGGCGCAGCTGTGCTACCTCTGTAGCACAGCTCCCAGCACTAGCCCCCCCCTCAAGAAGCGGATCCCAGACGCCTTCTGAGCAGTCTGGAACAGTCTTTAGGGGTGGGTGGAGGGAGGTCAGGAGGAGGGCAGAATCCTCCCCTCTAAATTGTCTTTTTGCACCCCCCACTAGAGACTGGGTGGGAGCACAGGGGGAAAAAAATATGTGCTGAGGGCGGGGCAATAGTCACTGGGGGCGGAACCAAAGTCACAGGAGGTAGAGCTTAAAAGTCAGGTGACTGGGACCGACTAGGTTTACATTTTAAAAAAATGTCCAGAATATGTTTAATTCTATCATTAAAGTCACTTGTAAATGGCTGACAATAAGAATTAACAAAATTTAAAAAAAATGTCTTTGTCTCTGACGTCATCAAAAATGGACGGGTCAACGTCAACAGGGAGCGTGTCATCAGGGGGCGCCGACGGAATGACGTCATAGCTGAAGTCCCAGTGATTGACAGGCCAGTAGGAAAAGTCCTTGGCAAAGTGATCGATAGAATTACCAGACATTTGAAGAGGGGAATCCTGGGCAGCTTGTAGATGGCTGTGTTCCGGAGGGACGAATTGCGGGATTTGCGCGTCTCCTTCGCAAGCCGAAGCCTTCTTGTGAGACTTCCGCCTTCGCTGACGCGTGCGAGCGGGCTGAGAGCGGACCTCCCCTGGCCAGATGAAGTCGATAGGGACCAGAACACCTCCAGGTCCCCAAATCATCTCCTCATCTGGTGAGCAGCGGAGCGTCTCTGCCTCCATCGCTCGGAGGACCATCCACGCACCTTCATCCACTTCCGACATGCCCGCAGTGAGAGAACTTCTTGCTTGATCCGTACTGTGACGACCGGGTCGCATAGTGGTGCGAATGTGTTCGTTCTCCCAGGGATGCAGATCGGGCTTCGGACACAGCTTGCAGGTAAAGAATGATTTATTTAAGAAATAAATAATACTGAACAAACAAAACCGTGCTCATAGCACTTAAGGAAGAAACAAAAGGAGCTAGCGTGGGAGCTAGCAGGTAAACAGTACTAAACACTAAACAGAGCCTTTAGCGTGGGAGCTAGAAGGTTAACAGAGCAGGAAACAAAAGTTGTCAACTGTCGTATGAAAACAAACTACGAAGCAAGACCGACTGACTGGGAAGGCAGGCTTTAAATAAATGTCAGTGATGAAAAACAGGTGCGCGTCGGGAACACATGCGGCAGGTGAAAGTAATCAGTTGCTATGGTAACAAACTCAGGTGCATAAACAGGTACTAAAAAGGAGTCCAAAACTAGCACAAAAACACAAGTGACCCGAAAACCCAAACAGAACATGATCCGCGCAGCGGATCCTAACAGTTAAATACACTTTTTTAAAATGTATATTCATTTATATTCACCCACAATTTTTTTTCACAAATTTAGATGTCCTGAAATACACTAACATTTATCCAACACACTCTAGTGCAGTTTAAAAATGACAGCTACCTTGCAAGTTATAAAATGAATACAAATAAATAATTACTTAATTTTATTCATAATAGCATTCAAGATAGCTAGTGATTAGCGAGCTAGCTGCCAGCTAGCAATTAGCACACTCGTCACAAGCTGGTGATGAGCATGCTAGTTGCCAGCCAGTGATTAGCGCTGTAGCTGCCAGCTAGAGATTTGCATGCTGGCTTCCTGCTAGCAATTAGCATGCTAGTCGCCGTCTAGCTAATAGTGGGAGTGCTTCCTCATAAACTGCTTGGAATTTCACATACAAATGACATAGCAGTTGTATTGATCAAATTGTCACGTTGGGGTCGCATGATTTTGAGATAGTCGTTTCCCCAAAATGCAGAAGAACGTTCGGAAACAGCGTGCAGGTAAGAAAAATTATTTATTCCAGTAATTAAGTCAAAATACAAACATAAAGCTACGGCTAAGGCTTAGTAAAAAGACCAGCTAAGAAAAAAGAGCGAAAAGCAAATAAATCCCAAGTAACTGTCGCATGTTGCGAATAAGACAGGAATAAATAGCTCTCTGATTAGTGACCGGGAGCAGGTGAGCGTCCTGACCAATAGTCAGAGGCAGGTGACAAAAATCAGCACCCATGGCAACAAAGAAAACAAACAAGGGTGCTGAAACAGAACTAAACAACTAAGGAAATATCAAACTGAACATGACCCGGGCAACGGATCATGACACAGATGTTTGTTTTTATTCTTCAAGTAGTACCAGTAGAGAGGAAAAACAAGTTGACTTTATGTGCATAATTGTGTTTCATTGTATCCATTAAACCATATTTAATTATATATACAATCCGCAGAGTTTGTGAAAATACCGTCTGAACATCACAAAATACCACAATGTTAGACGGCCATTTTGAATATTCCGCTCCGAATGTCTTCATCAATTTCTGTAGATTCGCCGCAATCGCTTGTGCACTCTGACCATATCAACAGATCAGTCATACCGTAAACAATTAGAAAGAGATGTGCTGTCTATTGTTCACAATCCTTTTATACGACATGAACACATATTTTTGTATTTTTTTATGCATTCTAAGTCATAAATAGATAACAAGTCAGCTAAAAATTTAGTCAATGAGGGCTATGTATTCCGCCCACACAGCCTTCAAAATAACCATCCAAAACCCGCCAAACCTACTGTATTTACATAACGTGACCTGAACGAAGTGGCTGGGGAGAGGAAAGTCTGGGCTTCCCTGCTTGGGCTGCTGCCCCCGCGACCCGACCTCGGATAAGCGGAAGAAGATGGATGGATGGACGGATGGATGGATGGATGGATGGATGGATGGACCTGAATGTTAACCAAATATTAGCGATGTTATTATTATAAGTGCTAACACAGACAAACAATTTTTTAGTGGTGCATTGATAACAGACAGCTAAGTAGCCCTTTGTTGCTTTACTGTCAGCTCGGCTCGTCAAAATTATTCTACATTCTAAATCATGCCTCTCATTCGGATATTAGGAGGCTTTAGCCATGACTCGGGAAGTTGTTCATCTGTGACATTCAATTTATACCCGTAGATGGAGACTATGACACACAAACGAATATGTTTTATGCAGGCAGCAACTTTTCCTTTTAACCCTTCGTGTGGATCATGATTAATTCTTCATCTAAACGGGAAGATTTTAACATTCCATCAGTCGTCATTGCAGTGACAGCTGTCCAGTAAGTGATTGTTTTATTATGTTTGTAGTTTGTATTTCTTCTTTAGTATGCCACATGATGCTATGGTGTTTCACTAAAGCTGGATCTGTTTAGCACACAGCCTCTAAAAACTTGTAGCTCACCCTCCTTACTTTCAGGCTCAAAAATATAAGTTTCTGGATCATAATTTTTGGCAACATAATCATTGTTGGCTCTCACAAAGTCTGCATGACTTGCAATGTTGTTGATGGGTAAGGGATCTGTGGTTCCCACCTTTACGTCACTGATCACGTGTCTGGCTTACTCATTAACTCTAAAAATGGTTCGGAATCTCCGTGAGATTGATACCATTTTGATCGTATCGATTTACTCGCAAACTTTGTATGTCTTTTGGTGTCATAAATCAGATATAAATGATAATAGGTTCAATATAGAGCCAACTTGCTTTTCCACTGTACTGGTACTTTAAAGTGACACATTGAAGGAGACAGTATCAGTCCTTGTGTTTCATAATGCATCGATGTTTCAGTATCATTTGACCCATCACTACACACTAAAAAATGTTGGGTTAAAAAATAACCCAATTTTAACCCAACTGCTGGTTCAGAAAAGGACAAAGTTATTTTAACTCAACACTTTGGGTAAATTTTTTCAACCCAACTTTTGTGTTGAATTATTTAACCAAAAAGTTGAGTCAACCCAAACTATTGGGTTGAATTATTTAACCCAAATCACTCAATGTTGGGTGATTGTAAATAATGTTCGTGAGATTAATCCAAACTAAAAATTCCCTTCAAGAAAAAAGTAACTTTTTAATAATAAAAAAAGCCTTTTACCCAAAAATACGTTACTCGTTGAAAAACAACCCAAAAATGGTTCATAATTTTGAAAACCCAGAAATGTAGTTAAAATAATAACCTTATAACCGCCAAAATGGATTGCTGTTCATAAAAATAACTCCAAAATTTAACCCAACACTAGCAACTCATAAATTGGGTTATCAAAACAACCCAGCATTTTTTAGTGTGTACATAACCCTACACACAAAAACATGTTGGGTTAAAAAATAACCCAATTTTAACCCAACTGCTCGTTCAGAAAAGGATAATCCCCTTATTTGAGTTATTTTAACTAAACATTTTGGGTTAATTTTTTCAACCCAACTTTTGCGTTGAATTATTTAACCAAAAAGTTGAGTTATGATAACTTAATGTTGGATTATTCCCAACCAAACTATTGGGTTGAATTATTTAAACCAAAATTTGAGTTGTGCTAACTCAATATGGGTTGATTCATAACCCAACTATTGGGTTGAATTTATTTAACACAAAAGCTGAGTTATGCTCACTACAATGTTGGGTTATTCCCAACCCAACAATTGGGTTGCGCAATTTAGCGCTCCTTGACCCAATAGTTGGTTAAAAATTATACATTTTACTGCTGATTTGTCCTACTCCTTCCCAACTACTGATCCAAATTATTTTTATTCCATTAAAATATACTCAAAAGCAAAATATGAGTGACATTTTTCTACAAGAATTGCCGTGTATGGTCATAGTAGTCCTATACAGCATGCTCAAATATTTCCATGTACATACAATGTGTGATTGTTAATAATGTCAATGAGATTAATCCATAATAAAATTCCCTCCAAGAAAAAAGGGGACTTTTTATAAAAAAAAAAAAAAAGCCTTTTTACCCAAAAATATGTTACTCATTGAAAAACAACCCAAAAATGGTTAAAAATTTTGAAAACCCAGATATTGAGTTAAAATAATACCCTTATAGCCCACCAAAAGGATTGCTCTTCATAAAAATTACTCCAAAATTTAACCCAACACTAGCAACTCATAAATTGGGTTATCAAAATAACCCAGCATTTTTTAGTGTGTAATCTTGCTTTACCTCAAAACATCCTAACCAAGTCCTATCCAGACTAACCCTAACATGGTGTTAAGGTTGATCAAGTCTTTGGTGATAGTCAAGTCTCATGAGATTTGTCTAAGCATGACTGAGGTTTTTTTGGTCAAACAACAAGACCTCAGAGGTAAACTAGCTAAAGTTTCCCATGGTCCACTGAGAAGGTTAAGGGTCAGTCCGTCAGCGTGATGACGACGTGGTCGTCCTGTCCTTTCCACAGCATCTCTCCCTCAAAGTGCACCATCTTGTGTTTGCGGCAGCGCAGCAAGATGCCCACCACCTTGTCCGAGATCTTTACGTATCGGTCGAAGAGGCGTCCGAAGGTGACCGCCGCCCGGCCGTCTCTGTCCTCGAGGCCCATTTCTCTGATGATCCACACCATCTCCTCCATCTCCCTGTGGATGTGCCTGTGGGCCCGGTCGCCTCGCTCGGCCGTCTTGGAGCCCTCTTTGGGGCGCCCGTAGCCGCTGTCGCCCTTACGCAGTCGCAGGCTCATGGCGTAGTCCTGGTCAAAGTCCTCGCTGAACGGGTTGAGCTTCTGGCCCTCCGCGTGCTGCTCAGACCACTGCTGCCAACGGCTCTTGATGTTGCCTGTGGCGGAAATCTTCATCTGGGGAGGAGTCACATGGTTGTTTTGAGAGGTCTGTGTATCATCTTTGTGTTACAAAGTATTATTATTGGTATTATGGAGAGAAATGTGTCTCTATTATGCAATCTAACAAAAATAATAGAATTAAATATAAATGTATATTTTCTAACAAAAAACTTTGGTTGCAAATCTTTTTTTTCTGGTTACGACTCAACTTCAATCTTGTGGGCGGGGCCTCCTCCGAACATTATCTTAGAAGCCTTTGTATTGGTCACTGTTGCCCACTTCTAGTCTTTGGTGTTTTCATTCCAAATACATTGAGGGTTTAAGTCAGGGGTGTCCAAAGAGCGGCCTGGGGGCTATTTGCGGCCCGTAGCTAATTGTTTACCGGCCCGCCACACATTCTGGAAATACTATTGCAAAAATAAAAAAGACCATTAAAAAAAGTGGAATGAGGTGAAATCTAACGAGAAAAAGTTGCAATGTTGACACAAGCTGCCACGCAGGCTGTTTTTTATACTTTTGTCTTTCTTCATTTTTCTTTTTTTGCCAGTGCTCAAAAAAAAAAAAAAAAGACAAAAAATCCATGTTATAATGAATTATTTTCAGGGCTCCAATTACTTCAAATATTTGACTTTAAAATGTTTTATGTGGTAAATATTGCTTATATTGTGTAGTAGTCATATAAAAACATCAAAGTTTTCTTTGACAAAAGCGCATAAAACAAACAAAATAATAGTTCCAGCATAAAATCGACAGATATATCTGAAGTTGATCTCGTAACTTAAGTGTTGAAAGTAAAAGACAAAAATAATGAAAATGTATCACTTTATGAGTGGGGCACCTTTTGGATCCCAAATATATTTAGTGATTCTTTATTTATCTTTTCACTGTGATTACTCAAAAATATGAAATAATTAAAATCAATGGTGCCCTGCATTATTGATCTTTTAGGGCTCTAATTACTAAATACTGCACGTTTCAGTTTTACTATAAAAAAAACTAAGTTGTTTTTGACAGAAAAGCCATAAAAAAAAATTTAAAATTTGTATTACTTTATATCAACTTGAAGTTGATATAGAGATTTACTGTAAGCATTAAATAATAATAAAAAATAATAATCTGATTTATTTTTAACATTTTAATGACTGAGACCCTTTATGGTCCCCAGGACCCCTAAAGGTAAAATAAATAAAAAAATTGCATATATTTTGTTATGGTTTGAAAATGAAAAATATCAAAATGGCCCCCACATGCTTTAATTTTTCCGTGTGCGGCCCTCAGTGGAAAAAGTTTGGACACCCCTGGTTTAAGTAGTCAGCAGCCATGTTCATAGTGATGTCATCATCAGAGACTGACCAACAAAAAGGCTTCTTAGATACTGTCCAGACGAGGCCCCGCCCACACCAAAAACAAAAAATTCAATTTATAACAAGGGGGGGAGAAATAAAACATATTCAGTCTAAGCCTGGGCCCCTGGAGAGGGGGTCCAGACTGAGGCCAAAGAAAATAAAAACCTCATTGCCATAGCACACGTAAACATTAAAAGAGCAGAGCTGATGCAACCAGCCACTTCTACACACAGCCACAAAAATAAAACAACAACAACAAAAAACATATACACTGTAGTGGCCTCTGCGGTGTTCCACGCCATCGTCTACTGGGGTGGGGTGAGCATGGCCAGAGACAGGAGCAGCCAACTGTCGTATCTGCTAGTCTAAGAAATAACATGTTTTGCATACGGTGAAAGACTACATTCCAGTTTGTGTAAGTAAGGGTCCAGCTTCTTGAGCAGGTTATAAAGTATGACCAATACGTGTGACATGCGCAGGTAGATATAGTATCCACTTCACAAAAAAAAGGCTGAGTAAATCTGTCGATGATAGGATTCTCCAGACCGTTCGCCATGAATATCAGTCATAATACTGAGATAATGTCTAACAAAAACCACTCACAGACACGCAAACATTGCCCCTATATGGGCTTGACAGGGTCAATTTCAGTATTATAAACACAAAGAGAAACTGGAAATTGTGATGTATCATGTTGTATGCTTGCATGTTCGAAATAAACTCAAACTCAACTCAACTCAACTCAACTCAAAGACCTTAGATGACATCATTTCAGGCTGTAAAGACCAAAGGGAGAGCTTTATTTTGGCGAGTTATCCTCCAGTTACAGCAGAACTTCCTATAATGCTTGCAGATCATTAAAGTACACTTTTGTTCAACGATTCATCACCTTCGTCTGTCTTGTTTCATGACACGCTCATGTCGCCTTTCGGCTTGGGAGAAGACGGCAAGGCCAGCATAACCAAAAAATAAATAAATAACCACCAAAGAACCCAAAGAATGTTTTGCAGCCAAAAAAACTATTTGTCACCAGAAAAAACTTGGTGGCAAAACATTTTTTTGCCACCAAAAATCAATTTGTAATGTAAAAATGATTATAAACTTTTTGCAACCAAAAATAAACAATTCATAACCAAAAATAATATTTTCCAACACTACTTTTTTGTGTGAAAACATTTTTTTAAATTTCAAATATATATATATTTTTTTGCTAATACTTGTTTTTGTTTTCCTATGTTTTTTTTGTTTGTTTTGGTTGCAACACACCTTTCTCTCTGTGTGTTAATAAAGGCCTACTGAAACCCACTACTACCGACCACGCAGTCTGATACTTTATATATCAATGATGAAATCTTAACATTGCAACACATGCCAATATGGCACTTATAAAGTGCAATTTTAGATTTCCCGGGAAATATACGGCTGAAAACGTCTCGGTATGATGACGTTTGTGCGTGACGTCACGGATTGAACGGAAGTATTGGGACACCATTGTGTCCCAATACAAACAGCGTCTGTTTTCATCTCAAAATTCCACAGTATTCTGGACATCTGTGTTGGTGAATCTTTTGCAATTTGTTTAATGAACAATGAAGACAGCAAAGAAGAAAGCTGTAGGTGGGATCGGTGTATTAGCGGCTGGCTGCAGCAACACAACCAGGAGGACTTTGAGTTGGATAGCAGACGTGCTATCCGACGCTAGCCGCCGACCGCACCGATGATCGGGTGAAGTCCTTCGTCGCACCGTCGATCGCTGGAACGCAGGTGAGCACGGGTCGTGATGAGCAGATGAGGGCTGGCGTAGGTGGAGAGCTGATGTTTTTAGCATAGCTCTGTCGAGGTCCCGTAGCTAAGTTAGCTTCAATGGCGTTGTTAGCAACAGCATTGCTAGGCTTTGCCAGGCGGGACAGCATTAACCGTGTGGTTACAGGTCCAGGGTTTAGTTCGGTGTCTCCTGATAGTAGAAGTAATAGTAGTATTGTTGATCTTCTGTCTATCCTTCCAGTCAGGGGCATGTTTCTTCTGTTTCTATCCGCAGTTAAGCACGATGCTATCACGTTAGCTCCAAAGCTAAAGTGCTTCACCGATGTATTGTCGTGGAGATAAAAGTCACTGTGAATGTCCATTTCGCGTTCTCGACTCTCATTTTCAAGAGGATATAGTATCTAAGGTGGTTTAAAATACAAATCCACAATAGAAAAAGGAGAAAGTGTGGAATCCAATGAGCCTTTGTACCTAAGTTACGGTCTGAGCGAAAAAAGATACACCCTGGCGTCCTGCACTGCACTCTAATCCTTCACTCTCACTTTCCTCATCCACAAATCTTTCATCCTCGCTCAAATTAATGGGGTAATCGTCGCTTTCTCGGTCCGAATCGCTCTCGCTGCTGGTGTAAACAATGTGCAGATGTGAGGAGCTCTTCAACATGTGACGTCACGCTACTTCCGGTACAGGCAAGGCTTTTTTATCAGCGACCAAAAGTTGCGAACTTTTTCGTCGATGTTCTCTACTAAATCCTTTCAGCAAAAATATGGCAATATCGCGAAATGATCAAGTATGACACATAGAATGGACCTGCTATCCCCGTTTAAATAAGAACATTTCATTTCAGTAGGCCTTTAACATGGGTACCTAATCTCGTCACATTAAACCTTTTTATTCCAGTTTTGCATCTTTTTTATAGTTGACTTGTTTATTTTCATTTTTAGAAAGTGCCTATGGCCACGCTTCGATCGACATCTTTTTAAAATCGCTCACCTGTCAGCTGTCACTCAAGGAAGCCTCCACCTTTTTGCTGCTGCACCTGAAGGTCAACACGTTTATTAACGTGTCTTCCATGGTGCTGCAGGCCAGCTCCCGTTTTAACGACTCACACTTTGAGGGGCCGGCCTCGCCTTTTATAAGCCACATTTTAGTGACGCATTTGCGTTTGGAGTTGGATTTCTCCAAGAGACGTCAAAGTGACTGCAGTGGTTTGTGCTGGAATGTTCCGGCAGACCACTCAGAACACTTTTTTTGTGTTGCACTGTCGCACGTGACTCTCGGGCAAAACACTTCTTGGATTTTCAGGGTAAAATGACTGAGGCCAACATTTATAATATGCAATTATAAATAATAATAAAATGTACCATTTTTTAATTCAATATACACAGTACATGTTGTCTGTAAAGTCAGAACATATAACATACAACAGGGGTGTCCAATTTGGGTTTTTAACACATTCTAAGAATACTATTACAAAAGAAACCACACTTAAAAGTGGAATAAAAGAGTAACTGTAATTCAATGAGAACAAGTAGAAAAGTTGACACCTAGTATCACAAATCTGACATACAGGCTGTTGTTTCTTTTAAAGAAATCTAAATGTTATATCGGTTTTGAAGGTGAAAAATATCAAAATGGTACATCCTTTGATTTATTTTAGTCTGTGGACCACAAAAAATTGCATTATTGGCTTTATTTTAACAAAAAATCTTACATTAAACATATGTTTCTTATTGCAAGTTTGTCCTTAAATAAAACAGTGAACATACAAGACAACTTGTCTTTTATTAGTAAGTAAACAAACAAAGGCTCCTAATTAGTCTGCTGACGTATGCAGTAACATATTGTGTCATTTTCAATTCTAATATTTTGTCAAAATTATTAAGGACAAGTGGTAGAAAATTACTTATTAATCTACTTGTTCATTTACTGTTAATATCTGCTTACTTTCTCTTTTAACATGTTCTATCTACACTTCTGTTCAAATGTAATAATCACTTATTCTTCTGTTGTTTGATACTTTACATTAGTTTTGGATGATACCATAAATTTGGGTATCAATCCGATACCAAGTCTTTGCAGGATCATACATTGGTCATATTCAAAGTCCTCATGTGTCCAGGGACATATTTCCTGAGTTTATAAACATAATATAAATAAATGAAAAAACGAAAGAAGATGTTGTGATGCCAAAAAATATTGACGTAATCATAGTAGTATTGCTCCTGTACTTGGTGTCATTACAGTGGATGTCAGGTGCAGATCCACCAATTGCGTTTGTTTACATTTTGATACCGGTGAGTTACGGTGTGCATTGAAATATGTTTAGCTTTTCCTCGTCCTGCACGGATGAAATTTGTAAGAAACTTTTTGTCGCCATGGAGACCAGGATTAGTGATTTAAATAAAATAAATGGGTTATACTTGTATAGCGCTTTTCTACCTTCAAGGTACTCAAAGCGCTTTGACAGTATTTCCACATTCATCCATTCACACACACATTCACACACTGATGGCGGGAGCTGCCATGCAAGGCGCTAACCAGCAGCCATCAGGAGCAAGGGTGAAGTGTCTTGCCCAAGGACACAACGGACGTGACTAGGATGGTAGAAGGTGGGGATTGAACCCCAGTAACCAGCAACACTCCGATTGTTGGAACGGCCACTCTACCAACTTCGCCACGCCGTCCCCGTTTAGAAGTAGCTAAAACACTGCCGACAGCGGCTGGACATTAGCCGCTAGCTAGCTAGCCATGTCTTAAAGTACTTCTTCCTGAGGGTGTTTCAGTGTTATAACTTCCCCTTTATCTTTAGTTTTTAAGCCAAAATGCATCTGTTCTCCCTTTTCTGTCAACACACTGTGTCTGCTTGTAAGAACTCTGTGATTGTGCACTGCCGAACATGCTCCTCTGCTCGCAAACCAGCAATGACACGACGTGACGACGACGGGGCGCGGGGGGGGGTGTTCGACTGGTACTTTTCCGAGGCGGTATAGTACTGAATATGAATCATTAGTATCGCGGTACTATACTAATACCGGTATACCATACAACCCTAGATGTCACACTGTTTACATCACGCTGACCCCGCCCACACACACATGAGGGGTGCCTCTTGGGTCTACCTTAGGCCTGCTGGCTGTTTTTTTCAGGCCGACGTCAGTCGTTTCTGTTTTCGTGTCGCTGCCGTTGTCGTCGAGCGCCATTTCGTCCCCCAGCCCGCTGTCCTCCGTGTCCAGGCTGCTGCTCCTGGAGCCCGACTTCCTGTCCTGCAGCATCAACTTCCTGTCATGGATGACGCCTCCTCCGGCGCCGTGCAGCGCCCTCATGTGGCGGCGCCGCGTCGGCGACTCGTTGCCGAAGAACGGCTTGCTTTTCTCGGGTCCGGACTCCATCAGTCCCCGGATGGCACTGATCACATTGCCGCCGCTGCACTCGCTGCGTTTGGGCTGCACCGTCTTGGTCACCGAGCCGGTTCTGATGGCACTAGCGGTGTTGCTCGCATCTACAGCCACCACACGGGGCGTAATATTTAGTTTGACCACATGGGTGCGCTCTTTTTTATCCCCCTGGTCCACGGACAAAGGGATCCAGCCGGTGGGGATGGAGTCCTGCTTGTCTGCGTGTTCAGTGGCCCAGCCCTGCCAGCTCCTGGCCAGGCTGGTCACCATGGCGGCACATTTGATCTTCCTCGCGGCCCGTTTGAACGCCTGAGGCGGCACGGCGCTCGTCCTGCTGTCGCTCATCGTGCCAGAAGACCGAGTCGAAGTGGGAAATCTTCTGCTAAGACCGGGGAACACCTCAGGTTCACTTGTGGCACAAGAAAGGTCGAGCCTCACAAGAACATCAAAAGCCTTCGGGATCGTCACTCAAGTCGCTTTGGCTCAGGCTGAAGTCCCTTTAAATAGAGCAGCACAGGAAGGGACGTCACGGGAGGGGAGGGGCATACATTAAGTCACACGCACGCACACACACATTAGTGGGGTGAAATTTCTCCCAGTGGGATCAGTCAACAGGTGTCCAACATTTTTAGACCCTCTGTGACTTCACACACACATTATTTACTGTATGTGTGTGAGGTCACAGAGGGTATTTTTATGTTGTTGGTCATCCCAGCAAATATTGTGTCTGCGTGTCTTTGCAAGTACGACTAAATATTTGTGTGCTTCGTAAACACTAACCTTGCATATGGGGTCAATAAAACAATATGCTAATATGTTTAATAATATACAAAACCTTTGATTAATATGTATATAATATCAATAATATTTTTTTTAATTAATTTGATGAATTTATTACATTTGTATCCATATTATTTTACATTAAATATATTTTTTAGTATTATTTTTTAATTATAAAATAATTTTAAAGATTTTTGAATGACTTATTCTTCAATTATTTATTATTTCAGTAATTCAATTAATATAGTGTGTATAACTATGTTGTATTAAATTGTTAAAACACATATATATATATATATATATATATATATATATATATATATATATATATATATATATATATATATATATATATATATATATATATATATATATATATATATATATATATATATATATATATATATATATATATATATATACTGTTGAATTTCATGTGTCTAGGACCGATGAATATGAATTAAAATAATTAATCTGCAATTCAATTTATTGGTTTTAATATATTTGTAATGTATACTACAGAACCCAAGTTGGCGCGTTGTGCAAGTCGTAAATAAAAACAGAATACAATGATTTGCAAATCCTTTTCAACTTATTCACTTGTTTGTGGTGTACAGCCCTTTGTTTTTCAACTGTGATTGTTTTTGAAGGGCTTTATAAAAAAAAGTTGGTATGGTATATTCAATTGAATAGACTGCAAAGACAAGATATTTAATGTTCGAACTGAGAAACTTTTTTTTTTTTTTTTGCAAATAATCATTAACTTAGAAGTTAATGGCAGCAACACACTGCAAAAAAGTTGGCACAGGGGCATTGTTACCACTGTGTTACATGGCCTTTCCTTTTAACAACACTCAGTAAACATTTGGGAACTGAGGAGACCAATTTTTGAAGCTTTTCAGGTGGAATTCTTTCCCATTCTTGCTTGAAGCTTAACAGTCCGGGGTCTCCGTTGTCGTATTTTAGGCCTCATATTGCGCCACACACGTTTTCAATGGGAGACGGATCTGGACTACAGGCAGGCCAGTCTAGTACCCGCACTCTTTTACTACGAAGCCACGCTGTTGTAACACATGCAGAATGTGGCTTGGCATTGTCTTCCAATAAGCAGACGTT
Source organism: Entelurus aequoreus (assembly GCF_033978785.1). Lineage (NCBI taxonomy): Eukaryota > Metazoa > Chordata > Actinopteri > Syngnathiformes > Syngnathidae > Entelurus > Entelurus aequoreus. The sequence goes on along the minus strand of NC_084731.1, from coordinate 42,417,794 downwards.
GCTTGGATGGCAACATATGTTGCTCCAAAACCTGTATGTACCTTTCAGCATTAATGGTGCGTTTCACAGATGTGTAAGTTACCCAAGCCTTGGGCACTAATACACCCCCATACCATCACAGATGCTGGCTTTTGAACTTTGCGTCTATAACTATCCGGATGGTTCTTTTCCTCTTTGTTCCGGAGAACACGACGTCCACAGTTTCCAAAAACAATTTGAAATTTGGACTCGTCAGACCACAGAACACTTTTACACTTTGCATCAGTCCATCTTAGATGAGCTCGGGCCCAGCAAAGCGTTTCTGGGTGTTGTTGATAAATGGCTTTGGCTTTGCATAGTAGAGTTTTAACTTGCACTTACAGATGTAGTAACAAACTGTAGTTACTGACAGTGGTTTTCTGAAGTGTTCCTGAGCCCATGTGGTGATATCCTTTACACACTGATGTCGCTTTTTGATGCAGTACCGCCTGAAGGATCGAAGGTCACAGGCATTCAATGTTGGTTTTCAGCCTCGTCGCTTACGTGCAGTGATTTCTCCAGATTCTCTAAAGCTTTTGATGATATTACGGACCGCAGATGGTGAAATCCCTAAATTCCTTGCAATAGCTCGTTGAGAAATGTTGTTCTTAAACTGTTGGACAATTTGCTCACGCATTTTTTCACAAAGTGGTGACCCTCGCCGCATCCTTGTTTGTGAATGACTGAGCATTTCATGGAAGCTGCTTGTATACCCACCTGTTCCCAATTAGCCTGTTCACCTGTGAGATGTTTGATGAGCATCCCTCAACCTTCTCAGTCTTTTTTGCCACTTGTGCCAGCTTTTTTGAAACATGTTGCAGGCATCAAATTCCAAATGAGCTAATATTCACAAAAAATAACAAAGTTTTCCAGTTCAAACGTTAAGTATCTTGTCTTTGCAGTCTATTCAATTGAATAAAGGTTGAAAAGGATTTGCAAATCATTGCATTCCGTTTATATTTACACAACGTGCCAACTTTACTGGTTTTGGGTTTTGTATTATATATTTAATATGTGTATTTTGATTTTACAGTAACTGTAACTGCAAGGCATCATTAGTTGTCACATGTTAGAATCATTGTGTGTCATTGTGGTAACACGCATAGCAAACGTGTTTTTTGTTTTGTTTTACCTTTTATCATAGTAATTAACAGTGTTGATTGTGTTGCGTGTGTGTGTGTGTGTGTGTGTGTGTGTGTGTGTGTGTGTGTGTGTGTGTGTGTGCGTGTGTGTGTGTGTGTGTGATTTCCTCTCAAATATTTGTACCATCTAAAATATCCAACAGGGTCCAAGCCAGTTCCTGTTTCCAGCATGCCAATGTGTTTGTGCGTGAGTGTGCGTGTGTGTGTGCGTGTGTGTGTGACCGTGCATGTACGTATGCGTTCCACGTCCCATGCCAGAAGCTTCCTCACATGCATGTTCCCACCCCCTGCACAGCACACACAGAAATAGACACGGCTGGCACTAGAAAGCCAGTAATGTACGTATGTGTGTGTGTGTGTGTGTGTGTGTGTGTGTGTGTGTGTGTGTGTGTGTGTGTGTGTGTGTGTGTGTTGTACGATATCACAGTTTGGGAAATGTGACACAGGCGACACAAATGATGGCAAACAGTTGCAGAGCCGGATGAGAAAAAAACAGTCTAATTCCAAAAGCAGCAACAACGTCAGTAAGATGTTTGTCTTTGCTTCATGTAGTAATTTAAACGATTTCAATATGCATTTGTCATTGTACAGTAAACATTACAAGTCCAACTCAATTCCACCATCCTTTTGCTTTGATTGCGAATGAATGTTGGAAATAGACAATCAGTTCCAGTGAAGCATGTGAAATGTAAAAACAGATCACGAAGGTGATATAGTCTGTTCCAGGGTCAAACTGTTTCCATATAGAGCGCTTTGTTAAATGTGGGCGATGCTCTTAAATTTGAATTTTCTTAACCATCACAGAAGTGTAAAAAGCAGAAGTGCAAACTTGATAGGTATCATCTACTAAACGTGTGCAAAGTGGATTGTCTCTCTTATAATTAAGCAGGAAAAGGCGTGCAATCCATTCTGCGTCTCTGTCTTCCTTAATATGCAAAGTATACGCCGATCATCAAAACGCCCACAATACTGGGAGGAAAACATGCAAATATAATTATTTATCACGAGCAATGTACGTTTAAAAATAATCATCTGTCACGGCCTGGGCGCATTCATGTGTGTGCTGCGCGGAGCGCCAGCCACATGTCAGTCCGGCGGCAGCAATCAGCGCACCTGTGGCTGATCAGAGGACCTGCCGTCATAAGCCTGCACAACCTGCTGTTCCGCGCCAGAACCTAGCTACCTGTCCTGTACAGTAAGCCGTAATCATATGCTCTATGCAATCCTGCTCTCTCTCTGTTTTCTCCTCCGTGTTTCATTGTGCATTGTCCTGTGTCGTGTCGTTCCAGCAGCAAACCTCCATTTCCGCGTAACAAGCTGTGTGTCTCGTCTCCACTATGTCCCTCTCTGGTTCCCTAACTGCTTCTTGGATCTCGACCTCCCGCCTGGACACGGACCTTCGACGCCTCGCTATAGCCCCGACTTCCTGCCTGCTCACAGATCTACGAGCATGTCTTTCCCCTCCGGGACTTCCGCCTCTCGCTCAACACTCCCGGTAACACACAACAGTTAATTCACACACACACACACATTTTGGATTTATTACACACTTCATTTGATTATTTATATATATTGTGCGTTTATATAAATATATAGAGCTAAACGACACCCCTCCTTGTCTGTGTCGTCTCCTCCTCCTGCACACGTAACATCATCAACGTTTTGCCAGCACTATTTTGTGTTTTATTTAGCACCTGTGCAAACTGACAGTTCCACACTTGGCTGCAGGATCAGTGCTCGCGCTGCAAAGATGAGAGTCCTCTGTCATACACGTGCGTGTCAACATTTTTGAATGGTCGCTTATTAAAACAAATTCAAATGGTGTCCTTTAGTATTTTTTTAATAACCATTGTTTTTTCACATTGAATATGTATCAGTAAAATATTCCTCATATGAAAAAAAACCTTCTCAAAGTATGCATTTTTGCCTATAGAGCGGAGTAAGTGCAGCCTCTCTCCCATGCACCTTCGGCGGTAAAAAAAAAGAGAAAGAAAACAAAAATGGTGTCAATGTTGATGCACTGCACGACTGCTTCTAAAATGCCCATAAATAGTGGTAAATGTCTCCTGCATGTTTGACAACATAGCAAAACGCCACAGGCATGATAACATGAATGTGCAGTAAATGGGAGTGTCTCCGTTTAGTACACGCAAAATCCTCATTTAATTAAGGCGTTCTGTACCACTATACAATTGTACACCCAGTCTTAGTAAATCACATGCAACACGCTCACTAATAGTACACGCTATTTTATAGATTGCTCACTCCGTTTAGTGCGTGGTATTTGGTTCTTAGTAAATCAGGCCTATATTGTAGCTAACAACCACATTCTATGAAGAAGACAATGTTACTACTGTATTAGCACAGAAAAAAAGTGACTGCCCCTCGTATATGCCTGCCTAGAACCGGCCCTGCTTTTAATTATTTTTTTCATCACCACCACCAAATTATGTTTGATTTATTTCATTACAGCTTGTCCCCTAAACATTAAAACACAATCGACATGAGTGAGCCTAGCATCGGGCATTGGAAATGTGGGTTTATTAGGGTCCGCCCTGTACCCTGTACAAAGGACTCCCTCAGGGAGTCCTTTGTACTGGTTACAAAGGAACCTATTGTATTTGTAAGGTTTTATTATTAGGGTCCGCCCTGTACCCTGTACAAAGGACTCCCTCAGGGAGTCCTTTGTACTGGTTACAAAGGAACCTATTGTATTTGTAAGGTTTTATTATTATTATTATTCTTTGTTTCTTTCTTCTTCCGCAGCTTTGCGCACTACTTCGCCCCCCTTAACATACTTCAAAACTCACCAAATTTTTTACACACATCCAAAAAGTGTGCCAGCAGACTTTAATATAAAAACCTAACCCCAAAAAACAAAATTGAGCTCTAGCGCCCCCTAGGAAAAAAAAAAAACGAACTGCCTGTAACTCCCACTAGGAAGGTCGTAGAGACATGAAACAAAAACCTGTATGTAGGTCTGCTCTAGACCTACAACTCATAATTTTACATTGTCGGGCGAAAATCAACAGGGAGTTGGCAATTTCCCCTTCAAGACAAAAATGTACTAAAAACACTGTTTTTTACGTCTTTGACCTCTAATTTGACCCCCTTAAAATACTTCAAAACTCACCAAACTTCTCACACACATCGGGACTGGTAGAAATTGCGATCTCAAAAAATAACCGAACCCCGAAACTCAAAATTGTGCCCTTGAGCAATTTTTACATAAAACTGACAAAAAAATGCTTTTTAGAGGAAAACTCTGACAAAACTGCTTATAACTTCCGGTAGGAACGTCTTAGAGACATGAAACCAATACCTCTAATGTAGGTCTCGCCTAGACCTACATTTCATACATTGACACCCTTCAGCAAAAATCAACAGGAAGTTTGTTATCTCCATTTCAAAACAACATTTTTGTACCAAACGGTCACCAAACATCAAACATTATCTCCTCTGAGCGCGTTTGTCGTTTCGGCTTCAAACTGCTACAGGAGAGAGATTGAACCCTTCTGATTAAAAGTTCTATACGGATTTTTATTTAGTGCTACCGTTTTGATTTTACGAGCCTTCAAAGACCCGCAGCACTGATGCTGCTACGGTGCCAAAAATGACAACGAAACTGCGATTAGACCTTCTTTGGCCTCAATACACACAATAGCCTATAATGACAATGTGAACTCAGACACAACTTCCTCTAACTCCCAGTACCAATATCGTAGAGACACGAAACAAAAACCTCTATGTAGGTCTCACTCAGGACTACCTCTGGACAAAAGTATTGGACACCTAGGACTAGCACCTGCCAGAAGGCGGACCCGACCAATGCTGCTTGCAGCTTTAATTTACTTTGAAATTCGTATTTTTAATGCCATCCATCCATCCATTTTGTACCGCTTGTCCCTCTCGGTTGTTGAACTAAAATCAGTGGTGACGGGCTAGTTGTTTTGGTAATGGCTAAATAAGCATGTCGCGATACATTGTACAGGAAATCAAACCTTGCACCGAATAGACGCGCGGAGGGTTAAAACAGTGCTAATTTTCAACCCATATTCAGTTGAATATGCTACAAAGACAACATATTTGATGTTCAAACTGATAAAAACATATTTTTTGCAAATAATAATTAACTTTAGAATTTGATGCCAGCAACACGTGACAAAGAAGTTGGGAAAGGTGGCAACAAATACAGATAAAGTTGAGGAATGCTCATCAAACACTTATTTGGAACATCCCACAGGTGAACAGGCAAATTGGGAACAGGTGGGTGCCATGATTGGGTATAAAAGTAGATTCCATGAAATGCTCAGTCATTCACAAACAAGGATGGGGCGAGGGTCACCACTTTGTCAACAAATGCGTGGGCAAATTGTTGAACAGTTTAAGAAAAACCTTTCTCAATCAGCTATTGCAAGGAATTTAGGGATTTCACCGTCTACGGTCCGTAATATCATCAAAGGGTTCAGAGAATCTGGAGAAACCACTGCACGTAAGCAGCTAAGCCCGTGACCTTCGATCCCCCAGGCTGTACTGCATCAACAAGCGACATCAGTGTGTAAAGGATATCACCACATGGGCTCAAAAACACTTCAGAAACCCACTGTCAGTAACTACAGTTGGTCGCTACATCTGTAAGTGCAAGTTAAAACTCTCCTATGGAAGGCGAAAACCGTTTATCAACAACACCCTAAACTAGTCTTAACTTTAAAGAAATACACTCTATACATTGCTAATGTGGTAAATGACTATTCCAGCTGCAAATGTCTGGTTTTTGGTGCAATATCTACATAGGTGTATAGAGGCCCATTTCCAGCAACTATCACTCCAGTGTTCTAATGGTACAATGTGTTTGCTCATTGGCTCAGAAGGCTAATTGATGATTAGAAAACCCTTGTGCAATCATGTTCACACATCTGAAAACAGTTTAGCTCGTTACAGAAGCTACAAAACTGACCTTCCTTTGAGCAGATTGAGTTTCTGGAGCATCACATTTGTGGGGCAATTAAGCGCTCAAAATGGCCAGAAAAAGAGAGCATTCATCTGAAACTTGACAGTCTATTCTTGTTTTTAGAAATGAAGGCTATTCCACAAAATTGTTTGGGTGACCCCAAACTTTTGAACGGTAGTGTATATATATAACGAGGCAGCTTAAAGAGAGGCAGGAAGAATCACTAGGCCTAGATCAGCAGCAGCACTCTGTTGACCTAAAATTGTGTTTTTGTACAATAATATATCTTTGATCATTTAGAAATCATCAGTCAGACTAGAACATGCAAAAAATAAAAATAACAATTTTTTGTTAATTGCTTTTGGGGGCCCCCTGGTGGCCGCGGGGCCCTAAGCAAGCGCTTAGTACACTTATGCCTTGGGCCGGCTCTGTATGTTGCATATAGGTCCTATACTGTACATCAGGGGTCACCAACGCGGTGCCCGCGGGCACCAGGTCGCCCGTAAGGACCAGATGAGTCGCCCGCGGGCCTGTTCTAAAAAAAAAAAAAAAAAAAAAAAAATTATTTTTTTTAAAAATTAAATCTACATAGAAAAAACACAAGATACACTTTCAATCAGTGCATCAACCCAAACAACCTCCCCCATGCACACTCATCCACACCCACTCACACAAAAGGGGTTATTTCTTTCTGTTACCAATATTCTGGTTCCCACAACATAGACAACACATCTGCAAGGGACACAGTCCCTGAAGCACACATGATTGTATAGGCTGCTATATATATATATATATATATATATATATATATATATATATATATATATATATATATATATATATGCTACTATTTTTTATGTAATTATTTTTATATTGTTTTACTTTCTTTTTTATCCAAGAAATGTTTTTTTATTTATTTATCTTATTTTATTTTATTTTTTAAAAAAGGGCCTTATCTTCAACAGACCAGGTTGTCAATGAAATTAGATTTGTTTAAAGGGTTTTTTAAACCAGGCCCAGTCCAGATAATGTCCAAGTCGGACTCAGCAACACACACCTTCATTCATGTACACAGAAAAAAATTAGGGAACACAACAGATTGCATATAATTTATAAACACAATTACATTTTCAAAATAAGCATTTATGTACAGTCCAGATTATGTCCAGGTCACTCAAATTAGGGAACACAACAACAGATATCATATAATTTATAAACATAATTATACTTTCAAAATAAGCCTTTGAGGACTTCTCATCTTTTTTTTAATGTTTTTTGGCATCATTATCGTTTTCAACCATGTAACTTTCTAAAGTTAGAAAATACTGAATAAATGTTTTAAAGAAAGTAATACTAAGTGAATATCTGTTTTTGGCCTTAAAAATAAACATTTTACAGAGTACTATAATTAAATTGACTAAATCATGATTGTCAATGAACTCTCCTAAAATAACAGAAACCACATTAAGCTTCATAAACAAACCAATCCTTAAACACATTTTTTCAACTTCCACCCAAAACAAAGACACAATATGACAATACCAAAACAAATGCAGGGTGGATTCAGGCTCCTGACAACAAAATCGGCAATCATCTGACCCTGTCATATTCCATAATTTTAACATTTTCCCTGTGGGTAAGAAGTTATAAATAATTTTAATTTGAAAACAACGATGTTGCACATCGATAGTGGTTTTATAGATTAGTTTGAATATGGCATCCCATGGCAACGGGCAGTCAAAAAAGTCCTCCCATTTTCCATTTGTGTTGTATGAGGCAGCCTTCAAAGATTTCTTTATTAAATAAAAATTATATATTTTTCCATTTATTTTAGTTCCTTTTTGCCAACTAGAATTTCTTATTAGAGGTTTACAAACTAATAATTTAGTAGTTCCATAATTAATTATTTGTTTCCATCTTTTCCCAATTACTCCAGTTAGTTGATAAAATGAAAAGCTTGAGCAAGCATCACCATACATAGCTCTAAATTCATCATACTTCATAATTTTACCATTCTCATTGATAATATCATTGACAAAAATGATTCCTCTTTCAAACATATTTTTCCAAAAGAAAGGCTTTCCATCTATTACAATATTAGAGTTCATCCCATAGGTGGATTAATGACCGGGCCTACCGGGCCCAGGCCCAGGGGGCCAGAGGCCCCAAGGGGCCAGGCCAACTTGGCCCTGCGGCCGCGACCCAAGCAAAACTACTTTTGCAAAAATAATAATCTTAAGCCCCAAGGGGCCAGGCCAACTTGGCCCCGCGGCCATGATCCATAGAGGGTAAGAGGCCCCAAGGGGCCAGGTCAACTTGGCCCCGCGGCCGCGACCCACAGAGGGCCAGAGGCCCCAAGGGGCCAGGCCAACATGGCCCCGCGGCCATGATCCATAGACGGTCAGAGGCCCCAAGGGGCCAGGCCAACTTGGCCCCGCGGCCACGATCCATAGAGGGTCAGAGGCCCCAGGGGGCCAGGTCAACTTGGCCCCGCGGCCACGATCCATAGACGGTCAGAGGCCCCAAGGGGCCAGGCCAACTTGGCCCCGCGGCCACGACCCACAGAAGGCCAGAGGCCCCAAAGGGCCAGGCCAACTTGGCCCCGCGGCCGCGAGCCACAGAAGGCCAGAGGCCCCAAGGGGCCAGGTCAACTTGGCCCCGCGGCCACGATCCATAGAGGGTAAGAGGCCCCAAGGGGCCAGGTCAACTTGGCCCCGCGGCCGCGACCCACAGAGGGCCTGAGGTCCTAAGGGGTCAGGCCAACTTGGCCCCGCGGCCATGATCCATAGAGGGCCAGAGGCCCCGAGGGGTCAGGCCAACTTGGCCCCGATCCATAGAGGGTCAGAGGCCCCAAGGGGCCAGGCCAACTTGGCCCCGCGGCCACGACCCACAGAGGCCCCAAGGGGCCAGGCAAAATTGGCCCCGCGGCCATGATCCACAGAGGGCCAGAGGCTCTCAATCATTATTATCAAAGCTAATTCTCAAATTGGATGGATCACACAACCTCACTCACATATTCTTTATCAATTATTAAAGGTTGTTTCTGAATTTTGATCACAGAACTTAATGCAAATATTCTTGATTGATTGACAAAGCTCATTCTCAAATTTTGATTACACAACCTTACTCTGACAAATTATCATTATCAAAAAGCTCTATCTCGAATTTGGATCACAGAATCTCACTCAAGTATTCTTAGCTGTGCCCCTCCCCCATCAAGTCTTTCATAAACCGGTCTGTTCTTTTAGAATCTCCTCATTTGGTATTTTGAACTCGTGAGAGACTGCTCAAAATTTGGTTTCCTTTCCCTCAGTTCAGACTCAGAGATAATTTGAAATCATTCAACAAGAAGTTTAACGCGCGCACACACACACACACACACACTTGAGTTGAGCATTACTTGGAAATTCTTATATTTTCCATTTTGCTGTTATTATCAGCATCTTCCCATTTTGTCCTTTTCTTTCGAGAAAGTTTACAGTCTGACATTTGTCACTGCTGTCAGTTAATAACTTTTTGGTCTTTGACCCATTTTGTCATTTTCTCGATTCGATCGTCACTGACCACTCTCTCCTGTCTGGCAGACATCGTTGCTGCCATCATAGCTAGCAAGCTGCCTGCAGCGGGTCATCCCTATGTTCCCCGTCCCTATGTTACCCGGGTCCTATGTTCCCCTCTACCGGGGAACTAAGGACCCTTTTTAAAAAAAAGGGTTCTATGTTCCCCGCTGCGGGGAACGTACAACACTTTTTCCAGAAAAGGGTTCTATGTTCCCCGCTGCTTCCAATGCGCGACTAAGTAAGACGCACGCAGACACGCATGACAGAGACGCGTTTAAGTTGTCGAAGGAAGGAAGTTCGCGTTTGAGTTGCTCTATCTGCTGCCGCACGCCCTGTGACAGGTTAGGTTTAGGGATGGTTTTGGTCAGGGCACAATTTCGCCAAAAAAGTGCTCCACAACGCCCTGTGACAGGTTAGGTTTAGGGATAGTTTTGGTCAGGGCACAATTTCGCCAAAAAAAAGTGCTCCACAACGCCCTGTGACAGGTTAGGTTTAGGGATGGTTTTGGTCAGGGCACAATTTCGCAATTTCGCCAGATACAATGCAGGGAACATAGGACCCTTTTTTAGAAAAAGGGTCCTAAGTTCCCCGGTCGCATACAAAGACCCAGGAACAACCGGGGAACATAGGACCCGGGGAACATAGGACCCGGGGAACATAGGCACGCTCCCGCCTGCAGATAGCAACATTTTGGTGTCCTTTGGGAAAATATTTAGAAAGAAGACAAAAGTACACACAGTTGTACAACTATTATCTTTATGATCTTTTTTTTGTTAGTTTCTCTGTTACTGTGTGTGGCCAATTAAGCGACTTTTGGCCATACCTGGCTGGTGACATTTAGCGACTTTCTGGTTGATGTTAAGATTAATAATAGCAACAGTTCTCTTCATCTTAATGCAATTTATTGTGTCTGTCTCTCCACATTTTGCCATTAGGTACTTTGAGCTCTTGTTGGTCAGTCACTCTAAGGTACATTGTTGCTGCCATCATAGCTAGCAAGCTGCCTGCAGATAGCGACATTTTGGTGTCCTTTGAGAAATATTAAAAAAGAAGACAAAAGTACAAGACATTGTACGATTACTATCTTTTTAAAATTATTTGTTTCACTGTGTGATTGACCGACTTTGCCGCTAGATTTCGCGTCTTTTGGCCATACCTGGCTAGCGACTAAAAACATCATTTAGCGACTTTTTGGTTGTGAAGATAAGTGGTAAAAGCAGATCTTCCTGTTGGTCTTCCCACATTTTGCCATTTGGTACTTTGCACTCTTCTTGGTCGCTCCAAGGCATTTGTCCCTGCCTTCAGCTAGTCACTTGGCTCTTTTGGAATATATTTCACTGTAATTGGCTCTCTCTCTCTCTTTCTCCTCAGTACAAATCAGCCTGTTCCCTTGCCATTCATCACTGACCACTCTGCTCTCCTGTCTGTCAGACATTATTGCTGCTTGCAGATAGCTTGGGGTCCTTAGAGAAAATATCAGAAGAGAAAAGTACACAATTATCTTAATTATCTTTTTTATTCAGTCAGTCCTTCAGTGAGTCCCAGTGTGTTGGCGATTAAGCAACGTTGGCATTCAATTAGCGACTTTTGGCCATACATGGCTGGCGACTCAAAAAACTAGAAAAAAAGTACAAAAAGTTGTACAATTAATATCTTTGTTATCCTTAATTCCCCTGAATCCTAGAGTGTGTTGCAATTAAGCAACTTTGCTGCTAGGTTTAGCGACTCTTGTTTTGGGCATACCTGGCTAGCGACTACAAACATTATTCAGCAACTTTTTGGCTGTTAAGATTAACGTTAATAAATTAAATCCTAATACAATTTATTGTGTTGGTCTCGCCATCTTGCTATTAGGTACTTTGAATTCTTGTTGGTCTCTGCTAAGGTATCTGGCTGTTGTCTTTGCCTTCAGTTAGTCACTTGGCTCTGGAATATATTTAACTGTACTTGGCTCTCTCTTTCTCCTCAGTACAAATCAGTCTGTTCCCTTGCCATTTAGACATTTTCTTGATTGGATCATCACTGACCACTCTGCTCTCCTGCTGTCTATCAGACATTGTTGCTCCCATCATAGCTAGCAAGCTGCCTTGGTGTCCTTTGTGAAAATATTTAGATAGAAGACTAAAGTGCACAAAGGTGTACAATTATTATCTTTTCAAAATATTTGTTTCACTGTCAGTGTGATTGACCGACTTTGCCGCTAGATTTCGCGTCTTTTGGCCATACCTGGCTAGCGACTGAAAACATCATTTAGCAACTTTTTGGTTGTGAAGATAAGAGGTAAAAGCAGATCTGCCTGTTGGTCTTTCCACATTTTGCCATTTGGTACTTTGCACTCTTGTTGGTCACTCCAAGGCATTTGTCCCTGCCTTCAGCTAGTCACTTGGCTCTTTTGGAATATATTTCACTGTAATTGGCTCTCTCTCTCTTTCTCCTCAGTACAAATCAGTCTGTTCCCTTGCCATTTAGACATTTTCTTGATTCGATCATCACTGACCACTCTGCTCTCCTGCTGTCTATCAGACGAATCAGTTGATTCTCTGCTCTCAATTGTCTATGCTAGTAAGCTGTTATTCTCTGCTTTGGAGTGTTGATGCTGGGTTGCTAGTTTTCTAAATCACCTCACACACTTGAAGGAAGCAGCACCGATCATAAACACACAAACAAACTCACACACACACACACACACACACACACACACACACACACACACACACACACACACATAGTTGGTTTATCTGTTGTGATAGGCAAAGAGCCAATGTGCAAAGAAAGAAGGGAAATATGGATCATAAACGTTTAAGTGGAGGAGCTAGAAAAAAAATTCAGCAAGAAAAGAAAAAAAAGGAATCAGTTTTACTTGAGAGTGTTCCAAATATCTCCAGCTTCTTCAGTACAAAGACATCTGCTGAAAGCAATTCTATAAATGCTACTGCAAATTCAGCTAAGGTTAGCAATGCACCTGAGCTAGCATGTAGCTCCCAAGATCCTGAGACCACTACAAGTGTAGACACTGAACCAAATGCTTCTGATGCTTATGATTCAACCAATTCAGCAGTAGCCAGTTGCTCGGATGAATGTGAGGTCACTGCACCTCTGGACAGCATAGAAAATGAGCTGAATCTTTCTTCAACACCATCTACAGTGACAACTCTACCTAGTGATCCCGCTAAATGGGCTGAGACCCTCACTGAGTCAATGAAGGAAGTTCTTATTCAAAGAGGTGCAAAATCATTTCACAACCGTCACAGCCATTATCCAGCTTCTGTGAGGAACAGTGGGCTAGGAGGCAAAACCCGATGCCTAAACAATGAACATTTTACTTCACACTTGCCCAATGGACAACGAGTACAAAGAGAGTGGCTGATGTACTCTCCCTCTACTGGTAATGTTTACTGCTTTGCATGCAAACTGTTTTCCCCAAAAACGCATTCTTTTGTGACAGGCTATTGTGATTGGAAACACTCAGAAAGATTTGGTGAACATGAGCGAAGTGCTGAGCACATAACCTGCATGCAAGCAGTCTTGAACCGCGCCAAAGGTGCCACAGTTGATGCAGACCTGTTCAAACAGTTTCAGGCAGAGAGCAGCTATTGGAGGCAGGTGTTACAAAGAGTTGTTGCAGTCATTAAATTCCTTGCAGAAAGGGGCCTTGCATTTAGGGGTAAAAATGAATCGTTAGGGTCTCCTCTCAATGGGAACTACCTTGGTATTCTGGAGGTCCTGGCTGAATTTGATCCCTTTCTAAAGGATCACATCAGAAAGTTTGGGCAGATGGGTCGAGGTAATACCTCATATCTGTCCTCCACCATTTGTGAGGAATTCATTGAATTGATGGGTGCAAAAACCAAACAGGCTATAGCAGATGAACTGCAAGCAAGCAAATACTACTCTATCATTGTGGATTCAACCCCAGATTTATCTCATGTGGACCAATTGACATTCATATTCCGTTTTGTTAGCAAAGAGGGCAGTGTTGTTGAACGCTTTGTGGGTTTTGAGCCCATTACTAGCCATACAGGTGAAAGTTTGGCTAACTGTGTCATGTCTGTGTTGGAAAATCTAGGGTTAGAGCTGTCAAATTGCAGGGGGCAGGCTTATGATAATGCCAGCAACATGTCAGGGAGGTATAATGGGTTGCAGGCTCACTTAAAGAAAAGCAACCCATTAATACACTATATTCCATGTGCAGCTCACTCTTTGAATTTGGTGGGAGTCAACAGCATTGACAGATGTGGAAATGAAGTCTCTAAGTATTTTGACTTGATTCAGTCTATTTACAACTTCACAACTGCATCCACACACCGATGGGACAGGGTATTTGGCAATTCCAACATAGATCTCACACTTAAAGCTTTATCCAACACGCGTTGGAGTTGCCGTGCAGAATCTACCAAAGCACTGTGGCAGAACTACAGTAAAATAAAAGCAGCACTACAGGTTATTTCCACTGATGACACAGAGAAACGAGACACACGAACTGAAGCTGACAGTCTAGTGCGGAAGCTGGATTCACTTGAGATGGCCTTCATGGCAGGCTTTTGGGACACTGTTCTGTCCAGATTTCAGGCCACAAGTCTGCAACTTCAAAAAGCAGACATGGACCTTGGTACAGCAGTTAGATTGCTGGAATCTCTGCGCACCTTTGTTCTCTCCCAAAGAGATCTATTTGATCATTTTGAGCAGAAAGCCTTAAACATGTTGGGTGGCACCCCATCTTACAGGGCTGAACGGACGAGGAAACGTAAAAAGTTTGCTGATGAATCAGCATCCCCAGATGTTGTGCTTGAGGGAAGGCAACTGTTTCAAATAGAGACATTTATTGCCTCTATTGATCAACTGAGTTCAAGCCTTAATCACCGTCTGGAGGCCTACAAACATCTGAACAATTTGTTCAGTGTCCTTTTCTCTTTGGATACAGAGTCCAATGCTTCAGTCCTTCACAAGGCCAAGATTCTCACTGAATCATACCCATCTGACCTCAATGAAAGTCTTGGACAGGAGCTTATACAGTTCAAATCTTTTATACAGCTCAACAACACTGATGAGGAGAGGACCCCTTCAGGACTGCTCAAAACAATAATACATTTTGGACTACAGCCTACGTTTCCTAATACATACATTGCGCTACAGATTTTTCTCACTCTACCGGTCAGTAACTGTGAGGGAGAACGCTCATTCTCTCTTTTGTCAAGAGTAAAAAATGAGCTGCGCACAAGAATGACTCAGAAAAGATTAAATGCGTTATCTCTAATGGCAATTGAGAGTGAGCTGACAAGAGAGTTGGACTTCAATGATGTGGTGGATGATTTTGCAAAATTGAAAGCACGAAAGAAACCCCTTGCTTAAAGGTGCACTGTGTAAGATTTTTAGGTTATTTCCAGAATTCACCCATTCACTAATGTTAGGCTACCTGTTTTCATGAATACTTACCACCACCATAAAATTCTAAGTATCCATTATGACTTGGAGAATTGCACTTTTGCCATTTCTGGGAAGTGTCACCTGGATTGTGAAGATAGGATTGACTTTAGGCAGAAGCTTGGTGCTTTCTCTGGCAAACTGAACCTCAAGCTTCATTCTCTGCAGCTTTGCATTCTTGTGCAGACTTTCATCCACAAGGAACTTTTCAACTTCCCCACTATCGTGAAGGGGCCATCAAAAGATTTCAGTGTGTCCAGCATGTCTAGTCTCTTACTCTCCTTTCTTTGAGCCATCTCTTGTTTCTCATCTGCCCTACTCTCGAATTTTGCCTTCATGAATTTACTCCAGTTGAGTTCAACCTCCCTTTTTGCTTGTGCTGCTGCCTTGAAACCTCTGAAGCTCCTGGCTCTTCTGTAAAATTATTGACCTATTGACTGCGTTCAGTGTGCCCAACTTCTTCAGTTTGTAGTCCACCTTGCCACATTGTCTCTCCATCCCAATGTTGTGCACAGGGGTGCCATCAATGTTACTAGCCTGTTCACTGACAGGGTCCATTGGGAAGGTCTCCTCATCCATCCTCTGCCTGGCCAGGACAGTCTTCAGATGGGGCAGCATGAGATCTGTCAGCTGCTTCACTTCATCCAAGTATTCGGCAGCCACGTCTGACACTGAGTTCAGGACATGTCCAGTGCCTGTCCAGCCACTATAGCATTCTTGGAAATGGGCTATCTTGACCTGCATGCACCCCTTGTACCATGAACTGGCCTACACCTTTCTTTGTGGTGCTCTCCGATGCATGTTATCATTTTACCTTTCTCCTTCTCCTCAAGCTTAACCACAAATAGATACAGACTTTGAGCCTCAATTTGCTGCACAGCTGCCGTTATGCCAATGTGTTTTCCTAAGATATTATTTTATTTTTAATGATAGAAGGGAGGAAAAGGGGGCAAAAATCATGTCCGATTTAGTTTTTTGGGTGGGTAGGGGGGTTTATTTCATGATAGCTACCAACTTCCAATACATAATATCTCTCAAATGACCCAATGCACCATCACTGAAGTGGGCGTAATCATTTTCCAAAATGTTTATTTTTAGGCCATTTATCCCCTCCCCCTGTGTCTGTGTGAAACCTGTGCTTGTCAGTGTCTGTGTGGTATACCTAATAGTGTGTGTGCAGTATGTGCACTCTTCTGTACAGTACAGTGTGCATGTCTGTTCACAGTATACAGTATTTCTTGCATAGTGCGTGCGTGTGTGTGCGCCCACACGCGCGGGGGGTTGAGGGGCCAAGACCATGTCAGGCCCAGGGGGCCAAAATTTCTTAATCCGCCCCTGGTTCATCCATATTAACTGCTGCAAAATATCGTCTCTTTTTTCTGGCACATAAAATTGAAAACACCACTATGAGTGGACTGTTTCCTTTATGAACCCCGCCATGTTTCCCAGCAGACTCTCTGGGAGGGGATCACTTGTAAAAAAGGATACAATTTCTTTTGATATAGTACATGTTTTTTGTCCAACAGGACATTTGTGTACCACTCAATGTTTAAATCCATCTTTGGAACAATTGATGCTTTTAAAGACAGACACATAGCTTCAAGGTTGAGAAGTTTCAGGCCCCCATATACATACTCTTTGTACAAAACCTTTCAAACACAGAACACGCCTCACTGATGCACATCTGCAAGACTCACTCAGAGTTGCAGTGTCAAGTTACACACCAGAGTACAACACACTAGTTAACAGCATGCAATGCCAGGCTTCCCACTAACTGACAAAGAAACAGATAACAGATTTGGTGTCCAGTTCAAAGTGTGACATGATTTAAAAATTGGAGAGTTTACTTTTGTATTTTACATGAGTTATTATTTGTACAAACATGGTGCAAAGTAATTCATGATTTGTTAAAAAATGTTAGTGGCTAGCTAGTTAAAATGGGATATTGTGATTTCACAAGACTGTCTTAGAAATGATCATTTGAAAATGTTCAATTTGAAAAATGTGCACTTAGAGAAAATATAAAAATAAAGTGTTGCATATTGATATTTATCTGTTTCTATATATATTTATTGTGAGAAATCATTAAGATGATCAGTGTTTCCACAAAGATAAATATCATTAATTATTAATAATAACAGAGTTAAAGGTAAATTGAGCAAATTGGCTACTTCTGGCAATTTATTTAAGTGTTTATCAAACTGGTAGCCCTTCACATTAATCAGTACCCAAGAAGTAGCCCTTGGTTTCAAAAAGGTTGGTGACCCCTGCTGTACATGGTAATGTGGATGCGGCAAGACGACGTCAACGTAGCTGTTGCTTTATGTCCTTCATAATCAATTAATCCCGCAATGTTGCAGATACAATCAAAACAAATAAATTATTGCCCATTCAGAGATGGAAAAAGTGTCACCGTGACGTTTGTGTCGCTATTTGCAATGCGTGTGCGTGTGTGCGCGCATGAAGGAGACGCCAGATCTCATTACCGCACACGCACACGCACACGCACACGCACACACACACACACACACAAACACCTAAATAAATACAGATGGAATATTGTATTCACACGCTGATGACGTGAAGAGAACATTTGTCTCGGTGACCTCATGGCGACTCAGACCTGCTTGTATAAGAGTCAGTTCTCAGTGGGCCAGTGGGGGGCGCTGTTACACACGTCCAGTGCTCCAATAAGAGAATATGAAAGATTATGACTTGTGAGCATTCGCTTTTCAGCCTTCAAGATCCTCCAAATGCTCTACGACAGTGGTCCCCAACCACCGGTCCGTGGATCGATTGGTACCGGGCCGCACAAGAAATAAAAAATAAGTAAAAAAAATAATATTTTTTAATTTATTAAATCAACATAAAAAACACAAGATACACCAACCCAAAAAACCTCTCTCCCCCATTTACACTCATTCGCACAAAAGGGTTGTTTCTTTCTGTTATTAATATTTCTGGTTCCTACATTATATATCAATATTTATCAATACAGTCTGCAGAGATACAGTCCGTAAGCACACATGATTATGATTAAAAACAAAAAAACATACCCCCCCCCCCCCCGGGTATTGAATTTTCAAGCGTTGACCGGTCCACAGCTACAAAAAGGTTGGGGAGCACTGCTTTAAGATGCACCTCAACGCCGTCTTTGTGATTTTAGGCATGATGGCGGTTCCAAGACCGACGGGCGATACGAAAAATGTATATCGATCTGATACCAACTTAATACAGGCCAGTATAGCCGACAATTGTTTAATAATAGTATGATTGTTGTTGAGTATAAATCGGAATGAAATCCACGACAAAGATTATAGATTAACTATTTTTTAAATGTATTAATATTGGTAATATTTTTACATTTTCATCAATGTTTTAAACTTTTTATTTAGATTTCACTTTGATGTATTTACTGATTTTTCCAACATATGCAAGTTGTTCTCCTTATTTATTTGAAGGTAAAACTGCAAAACACCGACTGTGGTAATGTTTTATTCTGGTCGATGCTATGTCAAATTGTATGAAAGACAAGATCAGTTCAAGCTTCTGGTACGATAATGTGTCATTTACCATCTGGCAAGGCGGAACAATATGAACCACAAAACAAAAAATATAGATATTTGTGAATACAAACTGTCTATCAATCCCATGGTGCTATTATTGATCTGATACGGATTATACCCTTTGGTATCGAGTTTGATACTCCATCGCGCTAGCATCGATCCTATTCTAATTCTACCCCCTTGTATTGACAATAAAGAATCTTTGAATCTTGGTTTAAGTAATATCGATATTTTTGATTGACTCATCAAGCGAGTATGAATTGAAAACTGGTTACACCCCCTCTATATCAACATTAAAGATTTTTTCCCATTACGCTAATATTGATAAAATAGTGAGCTATCGATATTTTGATTGACTCATCACTCTAGTATCGATCCAATTCTACTCCCTTTATGTCGATATCAGTATTTGTGGCCGTTAACATTACAATGGTCTCAAATATATACCGACCAGCCTAATACTATCAATGATATCGATCGATCCCATTACGCTAGTATTGATAAAATAGCGAGTCAACATCTTGCTATCGATATTTTGATTGACTCATCACTCTAGTATCGATCCAATCCTACCCCCTTGATGTCGATATTATCAGTATTTATGGCTGTTAACATTACAATAGTCTTGATTCTATACTAACCAGCCATATACTAGTTTTACCCCCTTGGTATCAATAGTATCGATCGATCTCATTAAAGTAAAGTTAAAGTTAAAGTACTGTAGTGGATTGTCCGGAGCTTAAGCAGGCAACAAATGTAGTTTAGTACAACACATTTATTTACCCATTATCAGAAGTGCAGGTTGAATTAAGTTGGCCGTGCAGACAGACCACATGTTACTCCGGAGCAAACAAGACACACACAAGCCAAAATCACTGTCGAGTTCCGGTCTTCTGCAATTTTTTATATGTCTCTTGTGCGTCACTGTTTTTTATCTAGTGCGTCATGATTGTTTTGTTTTGGTTTTGTCTGTTCCAAAACAACCTTGTATCTCTTAGTCATATTTGGAAATTCTAAACATTCTGTAGACAGGTTGGCATAACTCCATATTCACCTTTGTCCCACAACTGGTCCATTCAATGGCACAAAATAGAAGAGAATTGAAAATGAGCGGACATTCTTAAAAGACAAGAAATATAGGTCAAAAGGTCAGAAATTCTACGACATACCCTCCTTCCAGGGTCTTAAGACCCTGGACCAAAACAATTTCTGATGTAGACCACTAAGTTAAATCTCTACCACAGATAGAGGCAAAAACCTCAATGTTTTTATACGAGGCAAAAATTCTGTCTATGACCCTCCTTCAGAGCGATCGCTGTTACCAGCCTGCAGCAAAACCATCTCACAGAACACAATTAGTGGCCTACCCTTTGATTTAGTAAAGGAATAACAAATACTTTGATCATGAACATCATTGAACATAAATAGATGAATGTATATAGACTTATGACTGTAAGACATTTGCAAAAATATTTTTTACGGCATTTGCAATGGATGTAGTTACCAATATTGTTAATTACCAATTGATTTTGAACACACAACTGAATTTCGTATGAGTCCATGTTCGATTAGTGCTCGTATAGATGGCTCGGTGGTGCCTCAGGCTGGTGGCCTGCCCACACCTCGTTGGGCTTTTGGCTGCCTTGGTGAAGAAAGAGATCCACTCAAACAGTCTGTCTCTGTCTCTTCTTGGGGTGTGGTTCAGTCCATTGGGCAGACTGTGCAATGGCATGTGCGCGCTGGCCGCTTTGGGGAAAACTCAGGTAGAGTTGGAGCTGTGGGGGCTTTGGGGAAGGCTGGGGCAGAGTATGGGGCGTGGGGCTTTGGTCCAGGCCCTCGGCTTGCTTCAGGGCCTCCTTCCACAGCTGCTGGAGTCCCGATGGACACATATTGGCTGGCAACCTTAGTCGTTCTCGTCATCGCTGGCAAGGTGTTGTCTCTCCTCTCGGTTCCTTCCAGTCAGGTATCGGGTGTTGGTCCTGGATCGGCTTTGACCGTGCCCCTCTTAGCGGGTGCAAGGGAATCTGGAGTGGCTGCTTTCATCCTCAAATCTGCACAGAGGAACTGGCACACAAATTCTACATTTTGCAAACATACCATTTTGGTCTCATGGTCTTTCCGCCTTCCTAGGAAGCTGCTGGTCCTGAGAAGTGCTGATCTTGTGACTGAAGACGATAACCTGTTTTCTTAAAATAGGTGCCGTTGTTTGACCTAATCTTTTTGGGGAAACCATGTCGGGATATTAGATAATTCACAAAACATTTAATTACTGAATTGGCACCCTCCTTTGAGGTTGGGGTTGCTTCCGCCAACCACTGCAATTGTCAATCTTTATCAATCTAAATCATTACGTACCTTTATCCTTGTACCGGATTGATCATATCGATTAAATAAAACCTCAACACGCTCAAACTTGACCCAATCCAAACTCACCTCCCCCCTCTGTCCCTGTCGTAGTAATAGTAATAGTAGTAGTAGTAGTAGTAGTTTCAGGAACATCCAAGAAAAAGAAAAGGCAGCTGATAGTCAAGTGCAGCAAGAACAGAGGTGGAGGACAGTCATGTTTGAGGTCACTGTTCGCTTTTGCAATAGTACTTTGATATTTTACAACACCTAGTGAATTATTGTGGCCTCAATAATTCACTAAATAGTTGTATTTAATTTAGTCTATCTATGATGGGACAATGCACAGAAACATTAAGTTCAGAAACAGATGTTCTGTACCAGATTATATCTAAATAGCTACTTTCCATCTGGAGTCCCTGGCTACCTAAATTAAAGGGATCCACAAATCAAGCAATAGAATTATGACACTAATTAATCATAATAAATATATAAATTCTCATTCACATTGCACCCAATAATCCTGTTTGTGACGCCAATTTGTGTAGTGGATTGTCCGAAGCTTAAGCAGGCAACAAAAGTAGTTTAGTACAACACATTTATTTACCCATTATCAGAAGTGCAGGTTGAATTAAGTTGGCCGTGCAGACAGACCACATGTTACTCCGGAGCAAACAAGACACACACAAGCCAAAATCACTGTCGAGTTCCGGTCTTCTGCCATTTTTTATATGTCTCTTGTGCGTCACTGTTTTTTATCTAGTGCATCATGATTGTTTTGTTTTGGTTTTGTCTGTTCTAAAACAACCTTGTATCTCTTAGTCATATTTGGAAATTCTAAACATTCTGTAGACAGGTTGGCATAACTCCATATTCACCTTTGTCCCACAACTGGTCCATTCAATGGCACAAAATAGAAGAGAATTGAAAATGAGCGGACATTCTTAAAAGACAAGAAATATAGGTCAAAAGGTCAGAAATTCTACGACAGTACCAATGATTGTCACACACACACTAGGTGTGGCTAAATTATTCTCTGCATTTGACCCATAACCCTTGATCACCCCCTGGGAGGTGAGGGGAGCAGTGGGCCGCAGCAGTGGGCCGCAGCGGTGGCCGTGACCGGGAATCATTTTTGGTGATTTAACCCTCAATTCCAACCCTTGATGCTGAGTGCCAAGCAGGGAGGTAATGGGTCCCATTTTTATAGTCTTTGGTATGACTCGGCAACTCACAACTCACCGATCTCAGGATGGACACTCTAACCACCAGGCCACTGAGTAGGTTACGCTAGTATTGATAAAATAGTGAGCTATCGATATTTTGATTGACTCATCACTCTGGTATCGATCCAATCCTGACCCCTTGATGTCGATATTATCAGTATTTATGGCCGTTAACATTACAATAGTCTTGGTTTTATACTGACCAGCCATATACTAGTTCTACCCCCTTAGTAACAATGATATCGATCGATCCCATTACACTAGTATTGATAAAATAGTGAGTCAACACCTTGCTATCGGTATTTTGATTGACTCATCACTCTCGTAACGATACAATCCTACCCCTTTGATGTCGATATTGTAAGTATTTATGGCTGTTAACATTACAATAGTCTGGATTCTATACTGACAAGTGTCCACCTCTTTGGGCATTCACTTAAATTGGTATTTAGATACATCTGCACGCTCTCTCCTTCTACTATTAGTGACGTCACCGTGGAGGACATGTGATGATGACGTCAACACGCAGTGCAGCTTCATCAGGTAATGGAATCAATCAATCATTCCTCAACAGATGGCCTTTGTGTTCAAGTCTAGGTTTGATTTACATCATCCAGAAAGCATCATGGAGTCCAAACACAAAGCAAGTCAACAAAGGAGGAGACAAATAAGAATGAGTATGTGCACTTCATAAAATGACAAAAACAAGCCAAGGTGCTTTTAGTTTGTCCTGTGCTAGTTTCAGATAAGGAAATGTAATGTGTGTAATGTGCACACGCATCACTTCATTGCTGCCACAGTCAGTGCAACAGTTTCATCCATAATTGAATGCACATAAATCACTGTGTCAGTCAGCACGGCAACTTGACAATTTTAATGACCGCCCGGGTTATTTCAGGCCGGTTTGACAGGTACACACATTACATTATTACACACTTTTCTCCTTCTGGAACCTTCAGATCATTTCTCGGTTTTTATAGTATCGTTTTTGTCTGTTGCACACACATTCTGTGACAATAAAACATGACCATGCCCTGGCTGCTCAGTACAACACAGCTAAAGTGATGTGGAATGGACACAAGGAAATGAGGTGAGTTTCTTTATTTGACACACTACACATATGTATGCTTCTCACCCATTTGTCACTTGTCAATGGACTCCATTTTGTTCAGTTCAGTTCAGTTTCAGTTTATTTCGAACATGCATACGATACAATGTAATGCATCACATATTTGCAGTTGTTTCGTTATAGCACGTCCGAAAAGGAGTAGGAAGTAGCAGAGCTTATTTAATCCTATCCATTTTCATACCATAGCAATTTTATCCAATTTCCGTGTTCTCTGTAACAGAACAGTGAACAAAAAAATAATATACCATAGTAAGTAAACAAATATTGAATATATAAATAATCTTTGTCTCAAAAAAAACAAAAAAACAAAAGGGTTCAAGATGTTCATAATTCTTGTTCTGTGTACTTTTTGAACATTTATAGTTTGAACTGTCTCTTAAACTGAATCATATTAGTGCTGTGTTTGATTTATTTGTTTAATCCATTCCATAATGTAATCCCCATATACTGATATGCTAAAGGTTTTAAGTGTTGTATGTGCAGACAACTGTTTAAAATTAGATTTTCCTCTAAGGTTATATTTCTCCTCTTTTGTTGAGAAGAATTGTTGTACATTCTTGGGTAGCAGGTTATAGTTTGCTTTGTACATAATTTTAGCTGTTTGCAAATGTACCAAATTGTTGAATTTCAATAACTGTGATTTAATAAATAAAGGGTTTGTATGTTCTCTCTATGTGCACTTGTCTGTAATAGCAACAGTATACTTCTTTTTTTTACATGTTTATGATTATCAAATATGTTGTCAGGGCTTTATGATGACTCTGGATCAGACTAGGTCATCTGTACTGATTTAATGATTGCTGATATGCTTTAGTTTTCAATGACAAACATTACACATACTAGAAATGACTTGAATTAATAATTGTTTTACGGTACAAACTGAAAAAAGTCACATGACTGAACATGCAAATGTACACCAGTGACATTGTCAAAAGGTGGACACTGAAGACCTAACTCAAATTTGTGGAATCGTTCCTGATACTGCAGCACCATCTTGTGGCCGCCATGTCACCTGACTGCTCCTGCAGAATGTGACAGCCACAGAAAGAGGTCAAAAGTTAGCAGGCATCACTTATTTCCACCTACACAATGTACACGTTAAAGACATAATATATGTTAATGCTGTCGTTTGATAATGTTTTAAAAATCAGACCTACTTCTCGTTCTTGTCTACAACAGGCCACTAAGCCTTCTAGGTAATGTAGAATATAAACATGTATTTTCCATTTTACATGTACTTCTATAAAGTACCACTGATAGTCACACACACACTAGGTGTGGTGAAACTACTCTCTGCATTTGACCCGTCCCCTTGTTCCACCCCCTGGGAGGTGAGGGGAGCAGTGAGCAGCAGCGGTAGCTGTGCTCGGGAATCATTTGTGGTGATTTAACCCCCAATTCCAACCCTTGATGCTGAGTGCCAAGCAAGGAGGTAATGGGTCCAATTTTTATAGTCTTTGGTATGACTCGAGGTTTAAACTCACAACCTACCGATCTCAGGGCGGACACTCTAACCACAAGGTCACTGATAACCTATATATCCAGGGTAAGGAAATTGAGAACACATTTTAATTTGCAATGCCGACATATAGCATAGAGCCTATGTGTCAAAGTCAAGGCCAGCGGGCCAGATTTGGCCCGCGCAAACATTATCTATGTATGGCCCCCGGGATGATATTTGATTAGTATTAGAACCGGCCCGCAGGCCACAGCCACCTGCTGCTGTTTTGCACGCACCAATACTCCATCAGTGTTGGCGCTAGGAATTTTTTTTTTAATCAAGTCATAAAAATGGTGTCCCACAGTAAATTTTTGGGGTCCCACTTTTTTGTAACCGTTTTGAAAACAAATGATACATGTATGCATCCTGTTATATCTCACATTCTATATTGTGTTTTGGAAAAAGGTTGTCATAAACATTACTTAATTCATTAAAAAAATAACAAAAGAAAACAAATGTTTATGTATTCAGTTATAAACATTCATTCACGTTCTTCTTTCCTTCATGGATCTAAACTTTACCACTGTCTGTATTTTTTTCTATATTTTTATTGGAATATTTTCAGAATGTGTTTGTTCTATTTTTGGCCAAAGTAGGACAAAGAAAACAATCTAAAGTTGTCTTTATTTTTTAGTTTTAATGCCATTATTTTAATAGTCCGGCCCTCATGTGCACAGATTTTCCTCCATGCGGACCCTGGGCTAAAATGAGTTTGACACCCCTGGCACAGAGGCATCATTTATATGTTAGAGATGTGGACGTGTGATGATAATCTCTCATTTACCAACTAAAATGTGCGTAATAGATCGCTATCAACAGTTCACAAATGCTTTTACTGTGCGGGGGTAAATGTGTTGGAACATAAATGAATATTTAAGATGACAAACACTATTTAAGATGGACAAACACTTTAAGCTTAAAAAATACACAAGGGGTGTCTGAAAGTATGACGCAGAGAGAGACTTAGATTAGATTTAGACTTCCTTTTATTGTCATTCAAATTTGAACTTTACAGTACAGATAAGAACTAAATTTTGTTGCATTAGCTCGTTGTAGTGCAGGGTAAAAGAGCAATACGGTGCAGATATAAATAAATAGATTACTGTACAGATAAATATATTGCACTTATTGCATATGCATCCACATTTATGGATGCATGTTATATTGTCTTTATTTTCCAGCGAGTTCATCCGTTTTGGGGGGGAATTGAGGGGATTATTATGATGTGTTCAAGAGTCTTATGGCCTGAGGGAAGAAGCTGTTACTGAACCTGGAGGTTCTGCTACGGAGGCTGCGGAACCTCTTTCTAGAGTCCAACAGTGAAAATAGTCCTTGGTGGGGGGCGGGAGGAGTCTCTACAGATTTTCTGAGCCCTGGTCAGGCAGCGGCTTTTTGCGATCTCCTGGATAGGAGGAAGAGGAGTCCTGATGATCTTTTCCGCCGTCCTCACCACTCTCTGCAGAGACTTCCAGTCTGAGGCACTGCAGGCTCCAGTCCAGACAGAGATGCAGTTGGTCAGTAGGCTCTCTATAGTGCCTCTGTAGAATGTAGTGAGAATGGGGGGAGAGAGCTGTGCTCTTTTCATCCGACGCAAAAAGTGCATGCGCTGCTGAGCTCTTTTCACAAGAGCCAGGTCATATTGTCAGTTATCTACACCCCCAGGAACTTGGTGCTGCTTACCATCTCCACTGCTGTTCCGTTGATGCAGAGTGGAGTGTGGCTGGACTGGTGCCTCCTGAAGTCGACGATGATCTCCTTGGTCTTGTCGACGTTCAGGACCAGGTTGTTGGTTCTGCACCAGTCAACCAGATGTTTTACCTACTCCCTGTAGTCCATGTTGTTGTTGCCACCACTGTTGTGTCGTCTGCATACTTCACAATGTGGTTTTAATAGTGGACCTGGCGCAGCAGTCATGGGTCATCAATGTGAACAGCAGCGGACTCAGGACGCAGCCGGTGCTCAGGAAGATGACACTGGAGGTGTTGTCGCCCACTCTCACAGACTGGGGTCTGTCTGTGAGAAAGTCAAGCAGCCAGTTGCATAGGGGGGTACTGAATCCAAGGGGGGCCAGTTTGCCGAGCTGAAGTCTAGAAACAACATCCGCACGTGTGTGTCCTAAGCTCCGGTGGAGTGCAGAGGAGATGGCGTCCCCTGTGGAGCGGTTAGGGCGATCAGCAAACTAGTACGGATCGAATGTGGGGGGAAGTCTGGAGACAATGTGTTCCTTTACCAGCCTCTCGAAGAATTTCACGATGATGGGGGTGAGTGCCACGATAGACAGGGGACAATAAAATAAGGAAGCCTTTGGTGGTGTTTATTTCTGTAATTATTATTAATTATAGCTACTATGAGTTATAATTTATTAAAACAGTAGAGTAATTTGACAATGACTTCTGAGTATTCCTTTTATGACGTTTAATTGTTGAGTTAGTTCACCTATGCTTTGTACAGCACTTTGAGATTTGTATCTGTGAAAAGCGCTTTATAAATAAAATATACTTATTATGTTTACACTGCAGGCCAAAATGGCCCAAATCAGATTTTTTTTAGATCTGATTTTTTCCAGCCGACTGTTTACACTGCAAGTGAAATGTGATTTTTATCAGACTCCAGTGTAAACGTGCACAGGTTCCAAAGTGGCCCCAATGTGGCCTCGATGTCACTTGCATGCGCACTTCGATAAAATGAAAATAAAGGAAGTTGACCCGGACAAAGTCTCTATTACTACAAAATAAAATTAGTCCCAACACCTAAAAAATGTGTGTTTTTTTACGTGAAAGTAAATGAAAGTAATATCATGTATGAATGGATGTATATAGTGTAATATATTTGGGAGGTTTGTCATCTTTTTATGACTGTTAAGTAGACACGGACATCAGCGTGGATGCATCCATCTATCCATTTTCTACCGCTTGTCCTTTTTGGGGTCGCGGGGGATACTGGCGCCTCACTCAGCTGCATTCGGATGTAGAGGAGCTTTATTTTTCAACTCACATGTAAGAAAACGCGCCACAATCATCGCTATTTCTTCGGAATCAAAATATATATTTATATATTACATTTAGCCTATAATTTGCGCACTATTGACAAGTGATGCAGAGAAAATTTGGTCGTCTTAAATAAAATCCGAAACCGGATGTTGTGATAAATTAACAATTCCCGCTGGCGTACTGTACTGCGTCTTTCCAGCACACGATTGACGTAGCTCGCCCAAAGCTGATGAAAAAAAATCATGTTCAAGTCGCAATGCATTTAGACTGCAGTCACATTTGAAAGATACGATTCTGATCTAAGTCAGGACTACCTCCTGATGTGGCCTGAATCTGATTCCTAAGGATCAGATTTGAAGCACTTTGGAGTGTTTAGACTGGCTTTGGTTTGCAGTGTAAACGGGCAACTGATAATGTGCTTTGACTGCCATCTTAAGACTTAGACTTAGACAAACTTTATTGATCCACAAGGGAAATTGTTCCACACAGTAGCTCAGTTTCAAAGGATGGAAAAGTAATGCAGGTATTAAGTAGACTAAAAATGTACCATAGTAGCAACATAAAATATGTGTAATATTTACATATTATATATACAGCACATAATATATACTGAAATATTATATTATTATATAATATATACAATATATAACAAATCCCAATTACCATGTACAATATTACAGTATATGTAACAGCTGCAGCAAAAAAAAAGAAAAAAAAGGGCAGCATTAAATAGAGAGTAAATCCAGCAGAAAATATACATACATACTATTGTAGTGGTATAAAACGACTAAAACATACAGCATTTGATTTCCCATTTTGTTGAAATATTGTCCTCTTTTGAGGTTAAGGTTACAAGGAACACTAGAAATATTAACAAACTCATAAAATCACAAGTTATTCGATGTTATTGGAAAAAAAGCCTCAAAACAAATTTTTCTGCAACTTTCTGAAAAAGCTGCCGCAAATTCAGGCATTTAGGTCGCAATGAAAAAAGCCTGCGGAATCTTGTCACTTCTTTTGTGATTTTATGATTACATATACATGATTACTTTTGACTAAAACTGAATGATACTTTCAATTATTTTGAACTTGTGCGTTATGTAGCAGGGTTCTCTTCCAGCACACAGCCATGGTTAGGCTGAAGGTGGAATGGGCAAACACCACTGCTCTGATCTGCCTCCT
Source organism: Entelurus aequoreus (assembly GCF_033978785.1). NCBI lineage: Eukaryota > Metazoa > Chordata > Actinopteri > Syngnathiformes > Syngnathidae > Entelurus > Entelurus aequoreus. The sequence continues at coordinate 42,388,765 of NC_084731.1, read as the reverse complement.
GACTGCCAGGCAGGACCAGGACCAGGTCCAGTATGGTGGACTGGACTGGACTGGGATTGGAGGCTCTTAAAACACAATGAAGTCCACTCAAGGATACTGAATCACGCTTAAAAGGTAATTAAAAAAATACTGTAAATATAAAAAATGCAGAACGTGATATACCATTAAACGGCAACATTTAGCAGTTCATTGTTGTTAAAGGCCTACTGAAAGCCACTACTACCGACCACGCAGTCTGATAGTTTATATATCAATGATGAAATCTTAACATTATGACACATGCCAATACGGCCGGGTTAACTTATAAAGTGACATTTTAAATTTGCCGCTAAACTTCCGGTTCGAAACGCCTCTAAGGATGACGTATGCGTGTGACGTAGCCCGGGGAACACGGGTATGCCTTCCACATTGAAGCCAATACGAAAAAGCTCTGTTTTCATTTCATAATTCCACAGTATTCTGGACATCTGTGTTCGTGAATCTGTTGCAATTATGTTCATTGCATTATGGAGAAAGAAGCTGAGCAAGCAAAGAAGAAAGTTGTCGGTGCGAAACGGACGTATTTTTCGAATGAAGTCAGCAACAACAGTACACAGCCGGCACGTCTTTGTTTACATTCCCGAAAGATGCAGTCAAGATGGAAGAACTCGGATAACAGAGACTCTAACCAGGAGGACTTTTGACTTCGATACACAGACGCCTGTAGAGAACTGGGACAACATAGACTCTTACCAGGATTACTTTGATTTGGATGACAAAGACGCAGACGTGCTACCGTGAGTATGCAGCTTTGGCTTCTAAACATTTGATCGCTTGACCGTATGTGCGCAACTTTTTTTTTGCGTATGTACTTAACTTTTTAAAAATATATAAGCTTTATGAACCTTGGGTTAGGTGAACGGTCTTTTGGGCTGAGTGATTGTGTGTGTTGATCAGGTGTTTGAATTGTATTGGCGTGTTCTATGGAGCTAGGAGCTAGCATAGGAGCTAGGAGTTAGCATAACAAAGACGTAGGTGTTTTTATGCAGGATTGATTTGTGTCATATTAAATATAAGCCTGGTTGTGTTGTGGCTAATAGAGTAAATATATGTCTTGTGTTTATTTACTGTTTTAGTCATTCCCAGCTGAATACCAGGTACCGTGAGTATGCAGCCTTGGCTGCTAAACATTTGATAGCTTGACCGTATGTGCGCGTCACGTACGTAACTTTTTAAAAATATATAAGCTTTATGAACATTGGGTTAGGTGAACTGTCTTTTGGGCTGAGTGATTGTGTGTGTTGATCAGGTGTTTGAATTGTATTGGCGTGTTCTATGGAGCTAGGAGCTAGCAGAGGAGCTAGGAGCTAGCATAACAAACACGTAGGTGTTTTTATGCAGGATTAATTTGTGGCATATTAAATATAAGCCTGGTTGTGTTGTGGCTAATAGAGTATATATATGTCTTGTGTTTATATACTGTTGTAGTCATTCCCAGCTGAATATCAGGTACCGTGAGTATGCAGCCTTGGCTGCTAAACATTTGATCGCTTGACCGTATGTGCGCGTCACGTACGTAACTTTTTAAAAATATATAAGCTTTATGAACCTTGGGTTAGGTGAACGGTCTTTTGGGCTGAGTGATTGTGTGTGTTGATCAGGTGTTTGAATTGTATTGGCGCGTTCTATGGAGCTAGGAGCTAGCAGAGGAGCTAGGAGCTAGCATAACAAACACGTAGGTGTTTTTATGCAGGATTAATTTGTGGCATATTAAATATAAGCCTGGTTGTGTTGTGGCTAATAGAGTATATATATGTCTTGTGTTTATTTACTGTTGTAGTCATTCCCAGCTGAATATCAGGTCACCCCCGGCTCTCACAGCATCTTCCCTATCTGAATAGCTTCAACTCCCCACTAGTCCTTCACTTGCACTTTACTCATCCACAAATCTTTCATCCTCGCTCAAATTAATGGGGAAATTGTCGCTTTCTCGGTCCGAATCTCTCTCACTTTATGCGGCCATCATTGTAAACAATAGGGAACTTTGCGTATATGTTCAATTGACTACGTCACGCTACTTCCGGTAGGGGCAAGCCTTTTTTTTTATCAGATACCAAAAGTTGCGATCTTTATCGTCGTTGTTCTATACTAAATCCTTTCAGCAAAAATATGGCAATATCGCGAAATGATCAAAAAAGTATGACACATAGAATAGATCTGCTATCCCCGTTTAAATAAAAAAAAATAATTTCAGTAGGCCTTTAATTAAAGTAGTTCAACCTGTTTTATTATGTAACAACACGACCGTTGACGGTTAAATTGACTCGTTATTAATCGTTGGAAGTTGACACGTCACACGCATTTTTGGCATCAATTTCTGCACACGATGACATTTTAAAAGACAACTCTAGAAGAGACGAAAGTTATCAAAAAGCTTGGTACTCACGTCGAAAGCGGCGGAGGGCAGCCGTTGACCATGGCAAGTTCTAGCAAAGAGGCTGAGCCTAAGTAAGTAAGTGGTCCTTCTTGTTTAACAGCAGGTTGCCAGGTCTCATCGAGTCGCGCATGCGCGGTGTCAACGATGCATTGTTAACAGTTAATGTCAGCAATGCAGAACAAAGTAGAGTAAACATATCAAACTATTCACATTCCCACGTTTTTATTCAGTCAAAATACATATATATATATATTTTTTTTTTTTATCGGATTTTTATGATACCTAATGAAGCCTGTGGTGTTCCACGATTGATCAGCGATATTCGGGCTCTTTTTTGACCTGGCAACGTAAGAGACGTCACAGCAACGTACTTCTACTTAAAAATAATGGCGGACGACGTGGAGCAGGTTAGTGACTCGTTCCTTTTTGCTGTCACCATGGAACGTAGCTTGACGCTGCACCATCGGGGACGCTATCAAACGACAGCGTTGTCTTGTCGTTTCCAGTTCTTTGTCGCATTTGCTGGAATTGTGTGGTCGTTTTGGTCAGGCGGGGCAGGCGAAAAAAGCTAGCTTAGTTGCATGATTAGCCGGTTAGCGTGCTAGCTGTTGTTAGGACATGTGTGTTATATTTCACACTTATGGAGGTAGCAAAGGTAACAAACGCTAAACATGTGCTCTGACAATAATGTTTAAATGGTCTTAAGTCAATTAAAAGTTAGTTAACAGATAAGCAGATTTGTTTCTCGTTTTGGGGGGTAAACAGCTCACAAAATATAATATATCAGTATATATTATATACTGTACATATATTATGTAAATATTACATTTTAGATTACTACTACGGTACATTTTTAGTGTATTTTATACCTGCATTGTCCTTTCCATCCTTACACTTTCCATCCTTTGTAACTGAGCTACTGTGTGGAACAATTTCTCTTATGATAAATAAATGATAAATGGGTTATACTTGTATAGCGCTTTTCTACCTTCAAGGTACTCAAAGCGCTTTGACAGTATTTCCACATTCACCCATTCACACACACTGATGGCGGGAGCTGCCATGCAAGGCGCTAACCAGCACCCATCAGGAGCAAGGGTGAAGTGTCTTGCCCAAGGACACAACGGATGTGACTAGGATGGTAGAAGGTGGGGATTGAACCCCAGTAACCAGCAACCCTCCGATTGCTGACACGGCCACTCTACCAACTTATTGTGAATCATTAAAGTTTGTCTAAGTCTAAAACAGTAGACTTGTAACAGTTACAGTACACGTTGGTTTTAATACGAACAAATCTTAGCTAGACATGTTGGACAACTTGTGTAAGTTTTTGTAAAGGCGTGCACAAATTGACACACTTTTTCCACAGACACGCTTCAGAAATATCCAAAATCTTCGGCGTGGGCAGATAACACAAGTTATTGCCGATAAACAATGTTATTCTCAGCATCATTTTAAAACCAATTTAAGCACCATTGTAAATATTATTATAATGAAAGTGACCGTTTCAAACTTAATACATTTGTATGTTTTACCATTGTAATTGGTAGGTCAAGAAAAGTGTATTATCCTAAATATGTAAAAAACATAAAAATACAATGTTATATTTTAGTTCCCAAAAATATAACAAAAAATATATTGACTTCTTGAACTGATTTATTTTTCACCCATTTTTTGTTGTTGTTGCTTCTGCTGGTTCGTCCGTGATAGGCTAATCTAGCTCATTTGGTTATTTGATTTAAATATTAACACAACGGGACATTTGTCTTTACAATCATCTTTTTCCTTCTAATTTTGTTATTTTGTTGACAGCTGTGGTGCTTCTCAACGACGACTATCTAGGTTCTGTTGGAAGCTAGCATTCCCGCCTCAACTCCCAAACACACAAATTGTAAATGATTGACAAGAGTATTCACTTCGCTCATTTAATTCTGCTATTGAATCAAAATGCTCAGGTGCTGAGAATGATGAAAAGAATGAACCCTAATCGCACCCTTATGACGGCAAAAGACGAAAAGGGGAGGTGCGACACCGGCTGGTAGTTTACCATGAGGTCAGAATCGAGGTTCGGTCTTTTGAGCAGAGGATGAATAACTCCTGGTTTGAATACTAGGAGAACAGTACCAGAGCAAAGTGATAAGTTAATAATATTTAGCAATGATGGTCCTAATATTACAATAAGCTCCTTGATAAGTTTCACAGGAAGTGTGTCAAGTATACATGTTTGTTTTGTCCCATTTACGAGTCGCAGGAGTTCCTCTGTTATTTCTTTAAAAAGAGAGATTATTTTGGAGCGCATTATCCGTAGTACATACATTCGTATCTGCGTTAGTAGAACCCGGTTGGACCTGAGACATGTTATCTTTGATCTCCTTTTTAAAGAGCTCAATTTTCTTAGTAAATAATTGCATAAAGTCATCAGCAGAGTAAGTGGAGCTACTGGGACAAGTCCCTTGTTGGGTTAGTGATGCTACTCTATAAACAAATATTTAAGATAATTTTTATTAAAGGTGCCAGTTGCAATAATGTGGCCAGAAATGGTACTGCAATCACGGTCACAATTCTGTAGTCCCCTCCCACTCTCTATGAATGAGGTTGTCAGATACGCAGCCGAATCCTACTCCAAGGAACTTCAAATGGCAATCGACGAGTCCTATGCTGAGGTTTCTCTTGTTTATGCTTCTTGCAAGATAGTTTACTAAGTTATTATGCCACATTTTACTGATTTTGATTAGCCAAATGTATTTGTAAAGTTACGCAGCAATATTTTCGTCGGGAATCGGGACTGATTGTTGGCATTACCCTGCTAAAATGTCTAGTTTGGCCGCACGGACCACCATCGGAATAATGATATATAATATATATCGCATAGGCTTACTTTGATGGCAAGCCAAGGCCAACACTAAAATTACCGCCATATTTCGTTCAGCATAACTCCATGTTGCATCCAACTTGACGCACTGCATTCTCTTCTATGTTCGCACATCACCATTTTTCAGTGCAGAGTGCAATTCTATAAGCCAACCAACGTTACACAAAAAACACGTTACGCATAAATCATATAGCCTACTACAATGTCAATACACAAAGTAGAAAATCATTACATGTAATGCATTATATTGTGTCAAGCTAATACCACCCCATATGTGTTTGATGCATATACAGTACCAGAAACCGCAATTAGCGTGCTAATGTTGGAAAACATTTCCTCAGCGTATCGGCATAATGAAAACAAAATAGGCACTGACACGTCACACTACCCATATCCACATAGATTTTATTTGTCGAAAATATATTTTGCCCTGTCAGTTGGATGACACATCGACATACAGGCTAACGGGCATATATTTCCCCTGTTAGCCTATATGTCGATGTGTCATTGACCGGGCTAGCATGCTAAGCATTACATTAGTGTGATGGTGCCTCGCTCATAAGCATTCGTTGCACGAACATACTAGCTTTGTTAGACAAGGTCATAGACTGTATTGGACAATGTAGTTTACATATGAAATGTCAATTTACATTTATTACAAGTAATAAGAAAACGTAAATGCCTGACTTACCTATCAAGGAGGAAATTAGCAGGTTTGGCGTAAGATGAAAAAAATCTTCTCCGCCTTAAATCGTCTCCATCTTTCAAAGGCGTCCCTGGTACTAAGCCTCATTTTGTTTCTGGCATTGTCATAAATTAGTTGAGAATCTTAACGACACCTTTTAGATTTACTAAGGTCTAACATGTTTAGTAGCTTTACCAGTGGCAGTAGCTCGACGAAGGTGGCGGTGCGTAACGGGCAACCTGGATGTGACACACTCACTGACTTTCTAATTGGTCAAACGGTGGAGGGCGGGGCATTGAAATGAAAACAATGACAATAGTTCAGGTAGGGCTGGGCGATATATCGATATACTCGATATATCGCGCGTTTGTCTCTGTGCGATATAGAAAATGACTATATCGTGATATTCGAGTATACGTCCTCACGCAGTTGCTTTTAGCTGCGGGCATTACACTACATGCGTTTCTCACTCTTTCTTGTCTCTCCTTCTCACAGAGAGTTAAAACAAGCACACCTTCTTACATACGTCACATACTGACGCGCGCGCAACGACACACGCCCTCGCCCAGCAGAGAGGTAGCGACACGGGTAACGTTAGCAGTGGTGCTAATGGAGCGGTGCAAGTGGTTATAAGAGAGAAAGAAGGTGCAAATCTGGTAACAAATGAAGGAATAATTAATTCCCAAGAAAAACAGCACAGGATCCATCGTCTGGCGGTGGTTTGGCTTCAAGTGGGAATATATTTTACAAGAATGCGGCAAAAGCGTTGCTACAAAAAGTAGCAGCACTGCTAATGTGTAGCACCAGTTGAAAAGTCACCCGCTAGAGAATAAAGAGTGCTTGAAACTCCGCATGTCAACATCTCCGGCCGGTGCCACACCAACAAAATGCCCACGCAACCATTTCCACATGTACACCGTATAAAAAAAATAGTCTAAAACAGAAGGAGATAACGTCCGCAGTAACTTACCACATAGCGAACGACATACACTGTTTGATTTCCTATTATGCAGCTCATTTTTATTTGACAGTTATTGAAATATATTGTGTGAAAAAAAATGCACTTTATATGTTTTAAACTATTGTAGTGGCGTTCTGTACAAAAAGTGCACTTTAATTTAGTGTTGTTTTGATATGTCATCTTAGTGACATCATGCACAAAAGTGCACTAAAGGCCTATTGAAATGATTTTTTTTTATTTAAACGGGGATAGCAGATCCATTCTATGTGTCATACTTGATCATTTCGCGATATTGCCATATTTTTGCTGAAAGGATTTAGTAGAGAACATCGACGATAAAGTTTGCAACTTTTGGTCGCTGATTAAAAAAGCCTTGCCTGTACCGGAAGTAGTGTGACGTCGCAGGTTGAAAGGCTCCTCACATTTCCCCATTGTTTACACCAGCAGCGAGAGCGATTCGGACTGAAAAAGCGACGATTACCCCATTAATTTGAGCGAGGATGAAAGATTTGTGGATGAGGAACGTGAGAGTGAAGGACTAGAGTGCAGTGCAGGACGTATCTTTTTTCGCTCTGACCATAACTTAGGTACAAGGACTCTTTGGATTCCACACTTTCTCCTTTTTCTATTGTGGATCACGGATTTGTATTTTAAACCACCTCGGATACTATATCCTCTTGAAAATGAGAGTCGAGAACGCGAAATGGACATTCACAGTGACTTTTATCTCCACGACAATACATCGGCGAAGCACTTTAGCTACGGAGCTAACGTGATAGCATCGGGCTTAACTGCAGATAGAAACAAAAGAAATAAACCCCTGACTGGAAGGATAGACAGAAAATCAACAATACTATTAAACCATGGACCTGTAACTACACGGTTAATGCTTTCCAGCCTGGCGAAGCTTAACAATGCTGTTGCTAACGACGCCATTGAAGCTAACTTAGCTACGGGACCTCACAGAGCTATGCTAAAAACATTAGCGCTCCACCTACGCCAGCCAGCCCTCATCTGCTCATCAACACCCGTGCTCACCTGCGTTCCAGCGATCGACGGAGCGACGAAGGACTTCACCCGATCATTGATGCGGTCGGCGGCTAGCGTCGGATAGCGCGTCTGCTATCCAAGTCAAAGTCCTCCTGGTTGTGTTGCTGCAGCCAGCCGCTAATACACCGATCCCACCTACAGCTTTCTTCTTTGCAGTCTTCATTGTTCATTAAACAAATTGCAAAAGATTCACCAACACAGATGTCCAGAATACTGTGGAATTTTGCGATGAAAACAGAGCTTTTTTATTGGATACAATGGTGTCCGAATACTTCCGTTTCAACCATTGACGTCACGCGCATACGTCATCATACATAGACGTTTCCAACCGGAAGTTTCGCAGTAAATTTAAAATTGCACTTTATAAGTTAACCCGGCCGTATTGGCATGTGTTGCAATGTTAAGATTTCATCATTGATATATAAACTATCAGACTGCGTGGTCGGTAGTAGTGGGTTTCAGTAGGCCTTAGTAGCTTGTTTTAAAATGTCTCTGACAATATTGCACTTTCTGTTTTGGAATTACATGAATGTTTGTGCCACTGCTTAATAACTGTTTGATAAATACAGTTTTGGTAAATTGACTTAGTTGTTATTTCCCTCTTTGCATTAAAGTTTAAAATGAGCACATATTAATGCAGTATGAAGAAGAATGTTTTAATGTAGACACGTAGAATCATCTTACTGGTGTTATTATATGCATCAAGTGTTAATTCAAGGCTAAGGCAAAATATGGAGACATATCGTGTATCGTGACATGGCCTAAAAATATTGAGATATTAATAAAAGGCCATATCGCCCAGCCCTAAGTTCAGGGCTGTAAATCTAATTTTGAAATGAGCATATCCTGCCTGAACTATACCGTTATCAGTTATAAAGGTATTCAAAAATAACATGATTTATTGATGCCTTTTGACATATCAGGGCCATTTAATGATGACTTGACATTAAATTATTACATATGGCACCTTTTAAGGCAGATGAGATTAGAGTCTTTCATTTTAGCTAAGGTAAAAGCGTGTTTATAAGTTATTAAACTATCACTCCATGCTTGATGGAAAACCTTGAGATTAGTCGCACGCCATTTGCATTAGTTTTTCTACATGATAGTTTTAAGAGCTGTGGTTTCTTTCTGTGAACCAGGGGGTACTCCTTTTAGGGGCCTTTTTTAACTTTAGCGGCGCTATATTATCAATGGCGTTGCGCAGAGCATCGTTAAAGTTGTTAATGAGGTTATCGATAAAGCCCACATAATTTAGGAATGGTGCCATTACCAAGGGCAGTAGGCCAGTGAGAGTTGTAGTTGTGGCAGCATAAATGTTACGGCTGCTCAAGCATTGGTTATTAGTAGCTTGTTGACAACGAGTCAAAACTTAGAATTTTATAAGCTAGTGATCGAACATTACTTTAGTGTACGGGAGTACCATAACTTTGGAGGTGGTGACAAGGACTAGATCTATCGTAATACCGTTGCGATGCGTGGGTTCATTATTTGTATAAGGCCAGAGTTTTTGCTGTCTCTGGAGCGCAGGGACTTCGGACCAGGGCTAGCTTAGCAGCTAGCTAGCTGAAAGTGAAGTTCTGAAACAGAGAGAGTGGGTGCTTTGTAAGTTCAATAAGACTACTAAATGTGTTAGAGAAGGGCAATACAATTAGAAGCACACAGATAGAAAGATAGCACTTAGCTTTGAGAGTCGGGTGCTGTCAGCCATCAATGTCGGCAAAATTGTTGAGTTCATTTTCATTTATCGTTTGATATTGACTTACTATAGTGCCAGGCCTACCAACACTTACATCCATGTTTGTTGTGGTGCAGCAACCGAACACCAACACAGTAGAGGAGCCACTCGATCTGATCAGACTCAGTCTAGACGAGAGGATCTACGTCAAGATGAGGAACGACCGTGAGCTACGTGGACGACTGCATGTAAGAAAAACAATACACACTGTGTATTTTCCCGCTTTTGTGTTGATGTGTTGGTGTATTTTGGTTGTTTTGCAGGCATATGATCAGCACTTGAACATGATACTCGGTGACGTGGAAGAGACCGTGACCACGGTGGAGATCGATGAGGAGACTTATGAAGAACTTTACAAGGTAAACATCTTCATCTTACTCGTCAGCTGTCTCGTGATTGACTGGTGACCAGTCCAGGGTCCTCATTTATAAACGTGTGCGCGGATTCGAACGTAAAATATTGCGTAAGCACAAACCTCGTAACGTACATTCGCACACCACACACACACACAAAAATCTGATTTAAAAAAGCATGCCGCGCACTTGTATACACTCTTCTTATTATAAATCACACTTGCGGTGACTTGTTTGCAGAAGAGTTCCTCCCCATTGTCCTCCTACTACTCCTCTCACAGGCATCCATAATTGGTCATGCTATTTAGCTCATGAATATGGTGGTAATTTAAGGGATCGCATGTTGGACTGTCAATGACGGGAGACTGAGACCCCGAAGCAGAATGTGATATCTTCAGATTGGTATTTGTTACGGCAGTCACTGTAACAACATAATTTTTGTAAGGCTAAGTAATGTCATATTTAATAAATATAACAATTGGAATGACACTAGTTGACCAATCTTTTTTGGTCTTTAGTCTTTAAAAATATGTTCCACAGTGTAACAAAGTAAAAAAAAAAAAAAAGACCTCCCGACCTAGTTATGCATTTTTATACTATTTAATTAAAAATTATCAAAATAAACAATACTTCAATGCCCACCAAATTATAACTGCAAGTCCAATTATTCAGCTCTATATTTTGATATTTAGGAATACGAAAAAAGCCTGCTCAGTGGCGTTGTGGTTTAAATTGGCTGCAAGGAGCAGCCACTGACACGCTCGTTTTGAAAAGGTTCTAAAGAATATGTCTAAATTGTGACTTAAATGGGAAAAACATGATCATAGTGAGTGTGAAGTCATCATTTGGTCAGAGGTTCGGATCCGGTGCATGCCAATATGCGCCTTTTAATATGCTTATTTTTGATCTTCCTGCTCCTCGTAAGCGTGCTCTAAAAGGAAGTAAGATAAAGGAAAGGAAAGCTGACTTTAATTTTACACTCACTATAATCATGTTTTTACCATTTAGCTCACAATTAAGACATATTCTTTAGAACCGATCCAAAGTGATTCCGTCAGCTGGCTGCTGCTTGCAGCAAACTTACATGACAGTGACTGCGTTGTTTACAGCAAAGTACAGTTCATATGTGACGCAATCATGAAGTAAGCCTGCTCAGTGGCCTTGTGGTTAGAGTGTCCACCCTAGGTTGTGAGTTCAAGCCCCGGCCGAGTCATACCAAAGACTATAAAAATGTGACCCATTACATCCCTGCTTGGCACTCAGCATCATGGGTTGGAATTGGGGGTTAAATCACCAAAATGATTCCCAAGTGCGGCCACCGCTGCTACTCACTGCTCCCCTCACCTCTCAGGGGGTGGAACAAGGGGATGGGTAAAATGCAGAGGGTAATTTCACCACACCTAGTTTGTGTGTGTGTGACTATCAGTGGTATTTTAACTTTAACATTAATACGCAAACTTTTTCCGCATAGAATTTTCTATGAATAAATAGAATTTGATTGAGAACCAGTGCTGTATAGAGGAAAGTGCCAATTACACTTCCATGCATCCATTGCATTAGAATGAGTATTTAGTAATAGATCCACCAGAGGGTACACCTTCTGAGTTTATAACACAGTAGCTCCAAATAAGAACAGTGAAGTCAGTGTCAAATGTTTGTTATCTTATCGTTTAGTTTTTTTACCTTTTGTCTTTTTACAGTCCACCAAAAGGAACATCCCCATGCTCTTCGTCAGAGGGGATGGCGTTGTCCTTGTAGCTCCGCCCCTACGGGTGGGCTGACCACACCACCTTTCAGTGAAAAAGTTTTTTTTTTTTTTTAATGTGGCAATTTTGTGCTTTTTGAAATCGTGGGTGATGTAATATTTTCTTTACTACACACATTTTTTTAAATATGTTTTTCTTTTCACCAAGCTGAAGAAAAGTTCCCACTTTGATTTGTTGCTTGATTTATCAAATAAAAAAATACCTTTTGAATAACAATGTATTGTGTTAATTTAAAGGCCTACTGAAATGAATTTTTTTTATTTAAATGGGGATAGCCGATCCATTCTGTGTCATACTTGATCATTTCGCGATATTGCCATATTTTTGCTGAAAGGATTTAGTATAGAACAACGACAATAAAGTTCGCAACTTTTGGTCTCTGATAAAAAAAAGCCTTGCCCCTACCGGAAGTAGCGTGACGACACCGGGGGAAGGACTGCTCATATTTTCCTATTGTTTACACCAGCAGCGAGAGAGATTCGGACCAAGAAAGCGACGATTACCCCATTAATTTGAGCGAGGATGAAAGATTCGTGGATGAAGAACGTGAAAGTGAAGGACTAGCGTGCAGTGCAGAACGTATCTTTTTTCGCTCTGACCGTAACTTAGGTACAAGCTGGCTCATTGGATTTTACACTCTCTCCTTTTTCTATTGTGGATCACGGATTTGTATTTTAAACCACCTCGGATACTATATCCTCTTGAAAATGAGAGTTGAGAACGCGAAATGGACATTCACAGTAACTTTTATCTCCACGACAATACATCGGTGACGCATTTTAGCTGCTGAGCTAACGTGATAGCATCGGGCTTTACTGCATATAGAAACAAAACAAATAAGTCCCTGACTGGAAGGATAGCCAGAAGATCAACAATACTACCAAACTCTGGACATGTAACTACACGGTTAATGCTTTCCAGCTTGGCAAAGATTAACAATGCTGTTGCTAACGACGCCATTGAAGCTAACTTAGCAACGGGACCTCACAGAGCTATAATAAAAACATTAGCGCTCCACCTACGCCAGCCAGCCCTCATCTGCTCATCAACACCCGTGCTCACCTGCGTTCCAGCGATCGACGGAAGGACGAAGGACTTCACCTGATTATCCGTGCGGTCGGCGGCTAGCGTCGGCTAGCGCGTCTGCTATCCAAGTAAGTCCTCCTGGTTGTGTTGCTACAGCCAGCCGCTAATACACTCATCCCACCTACAACTTTCTTCTTTGCAGTCTCCATTGTTCATTAAACAAATTGCAAAAGATTCACCAACACAGATGTTCCGAATACTGTGGAATTTTTAAATGAAAACAGAGCTTTTTGTATTGGATTCAATGGGCTCCGAATACTTACACTTCCACTGTTGACGTCACGCGCAAACGTCATCATATCGAAACGTTTTCAGCCGAAAGTTTGCCGGGAAATTTAAAATTGCACTTCATAAGTTAACCCGGCCGTATTGGCATGTGTTGCAATGTTAAGATTTCATCATTGATATATAAACTATCAGACTGTGTGGTCGGTAGTAGTGGGTTTCAGTAGGCCTTTAAAACACTGTTGTATATTTGTCACTAAATAAGTACTCTGACTCTTTTACTGAGGTGTGTTGCTGCTGTTTGGACACTAGATGGCGCCATAGGCCCTGTAAGAACTTGTAAAGATGCTACTGAGGATGGAGTCATCACGAGTGATTCTTCCCTTCAACCTACCTGCCTTGACCTCTTGGAGCACAACACATGCTAAGGTATACTATATTTACCCCCACACATAGTCTGATACTTGATACATAACCACAACAAACCTACAGTACTGTACCTAAAGACACAGGCTGTACATTTACTACAACAAATACACGCTTTCCCAATAAAGACTTTTACTTTATCTTGAGCCCGACTATGAAAGCTGTGCTAATGCTAATGTAGCCATGTGTCGCAGCTGTCACCAGCACATTTTAGGATGTAGACACGTGGCAGCAGTTTAATGACTTGAATTGCTTGGCGTCCATCACTATTTTCTTTGTGTGTTCATGTTCAAGCATCAAGTCATTGAGGAAATGCGTTGACACTTGTGTCAGAGATATTTCTAGACTGTTCAAGCCATGCCAGGAATGTCCCTGATGTCTCCCGCTAGGGTCTGCACTGTAATCCTTCAGCACACACGTCTGTGACACATCAACATTCATGTGTTGGACGATTGCACATTTGCTTTTTTATCACCTGTGCATCTCCTATGTGGAGCACGTGTTGGACAACATCGCAACATAATGATTTCCATCTATAGGGCCATCTACTGGCCTGGCATGGACACTGCAGCTTTGCTCGTCTGCTATGCTGATCTGTTTAAATCAGGGGTGTCAAACGTAGGGCCCGAGGGCCGGATCAGGCCTGCGAAAAGGTTTCATCCTGCCCGCGGGATGAGTTTGCTAAGTACAAAAATGAGCCAAAATGTTTGAATGAAAGAAACTGCTGTTCTAAATGTGTCCACTAGATGTCGCGATAGCAATTATTTATATATTTGTAAATAATGCTACAATGTACAAAAAAAAAAAAACACATGATGTTAGTGCACCAGTCGAGGAAAATTAGCAAACTACATAAATAACATCCGGTAATTTGATTTTGATATTTTTTTATCTTGATATTAACACCAATGAGTTGACTGATGAAAATTATCACATAATTTATTCAGAAAGTATAAATAATGACAAATAAAGATAGAATACTATTAATCGCAACATGTAAGTGTAAAAAAAAACCCAACAACATTATGATTTGTACATTTTCAGAATGTGCTTGTTCTATTTTTAAACAAAGAAAACAATCTGAGGTTGTCTTTATTTTTAAGTTATCGTGCCGTGATTTTACCAGTCCGGCCCACTTGGGAGTATATTTTTCTCCATGTAGGGCCCGAGGGCCGGATCAGGCCCGCGAAAAAGTTTCATCCGGCCCGCGGGATGAGTTTGCTAAATATAAAAATGAGCCAAAATTTTGGAATGAAATAAACTGCTGTTTTAAATGTGTCCACTAGATGTCACAATAGCAATTATTTGTATCTTTGTAGATTATTCTACATATGTAAAAAAAACAAAAACAAAAAAAAAACACGTTAGTGCACCAGTCAAGGAAAATGAGCAAACGACATAAATAACATTCTGTAATTTGATTTTGATATTATTTTTTTATCTTGATAGATTGAAAATTAACACTAATGAGTTGACTAATGAACCCATCCATTTTCTACCGCTTGTCCCATTCGGGGTCGTGGGGGTGCTGGAGCCTATCCCAGCTGCATTCGGGCGGAATGCAGGGCACACCCTGGACAAGTCGCCAACACACACAGACAGACAGACAACATTCACACTCACATTCACACACTAGGGCCAATTTAGTGTTGCCAATCAACCTATCCCCAGGTGCATGTCTTTGGAGGTGGGAGGAAGCCGGAATACCCAGAGGGAAGACACAGTCACAGGGAGAACATGCAAACTCCACACAGAAAGATCCCGAGCACAGGATCGAACCCAGGACCTTAGTATTGTGAGGCACACGCACCAACCCCTGTCCACCGTGCTGCCTATTAAATGATAAACATTATCACATAATTTATTCAGAAAGTAAAAATAACGACAAATAAAGATAGAATATTATTAACCGCAACAACATTATGATTTGTACATTTTCAGAATGTGCTTGATCTATTTTTAAACAAAGAAAACAATCTGAAGTTGTCTTTATTTTTAAGTTATCGTGCCGTGATTTTACCAGTCCGGCCCACTTGGGAGTAGATTTTTCTCCATGTGGCCCCCGATCTAAAACGAGTTTGACACCCCTGGTTTAAATAGTGTCCTACTAGACCAGGCGTCGGCAACCCAAAATGTTGAAAGAGCCATATTGGACCAACATTTCCAAAAAAAAATCTGTCTGGAGCCGCAAAAGGTAAAAAAAATATTTTGTACCTTATCTTTTTCCACTTTCGCACATTTTTGAAAAAGCTCCAGGAAGCCATTAGGGCGGCGCTAAAGGCTCGAAAACCGTACTCGACTGTTATTGAGGAACAGACCCAAGGTGTGTAAACGGCAATCCTTGTTGTTGGACAGAGGCCGGTCACATGGCATCAGATGACACAGATGATACGAGGTGACAAAGACACAGAAAGTAAAGCCAATCAAAGCCGGCGTCCAGTGGCAGCAGTGTGTCCTTGAAGGACGCCTATAAACACACGTGCCACAAATATGGCTGACCTCCTGTTTATAATGGCAAGCGTGAACGCAGCTGCCATTTGCCATGTGAACTATATTTATTCTTATCATTATTATTATTATTATTATTAGGGCAAGTTACTTACAAAATACATTTTATATGATTAGTCGCTTTTTTGTGATGATAGTGAGTTACCATAAATGCTGTAATTGTCACAATTATTTAATTAAAGTGAAACATGGGTCGAGACATTCATTTGAAGTATGGCGATATGTAAAATTTCATTTTTTTTTTACTTTAACAATGTTTGGAATGCATGAGAATGTGGGGAAAAAAATGCAGCTGTGATTGATGAACAAGTACTGTGTATCCTGAGCTCATAGTCAATAAACCAATTAATTAAACGATAAATGAAATTAACTCAATTATGTCGATAAACACTGATAAATGTCCATGTTGGTGTGTGCCCATCAGGCACAATACATTACAACGTTAATTATACATACATGTCCTTTAACACTGACTTTGAAACATCGTTGCAAAAATTTGTAAATTGAGTCACCGTTGATGTACAACGTTGGATCCACATTGGTGGTTAGGAAAAAACGTAATTTCAATGCTCAAATCAACATCACAATCTGACATTGAATAAACGTTGTCAAAAAGTATGTCGTTTCAACATACAGTACAGGCCTAAAGTTTGGACACACCTTCTCCTCATTCAATGCGCTTTCTTTATTTTCATTTTAAATGGGTTGTACTTGTACTGTGACATTGTAGATTGTCACTGAAGGCATCAAAATAGCCACCATTTGCTCTGATTACTGCTTTGCACACTCTTGGCATTCTCTCAATGAGCTTCAAGCACACCTGTGAAGTGAAAACCATTTCAAGTCACTACCTCTTGAAGCTTATCGAGAGAATGCCAAGAGTGTGCAAAAAGTAATCAAAGCAAAGGGTGGATATTTTGAAGAAACTAAAATATAAAACATGTTTTCAGTTATTTCACCTTTTTTTGTTAAGTACATAACTCCACATGTGTTCATTCATAGTTTTGATGCCTTCAGTGACAATCTACAATGTAAATAGTCATGGAAATAAAGAAAATGCATTGAATGAGAAGGTGTGTCCAAACTTTTGGCCTGTACTGCAGAATATTAGTTGGGAAATGACCAAAATTCAATGGTCAAATCAACGTCAGAACCCAACATTGATTAAACGTTGTCAAAAAGCATGTTGTTTCAACGTTATGTTTTGAGTTGCTCAACATCAGGACCTCATTCAACAAGTTCTCAACGTTGTTTTAATGTCTTGTGTATTCATTGTCTGCCATTTCCAAACAAGATGCCAGAGGATTTACCCATTGGGTTGAGTTTTTTCTTGCCCTGATGTGGGATCTGAGCCGAGGATGTCGTTGTGGCTTGTGCAGCCCTTTGAGACACTTGTGATTTAGGGCTATATAAATAAACCTTGATTGATTGATGATGGATACTTTGTGCATTGCTCCCAGCACTTGAGCACGTTTATTCAATTGAACAAAGTGAAACCTTTTGTCAGCCCATCGCAGTGTTTGTCTGTGTGTGGAGGCGCGACCGCAAGCTGACAAACACGGGATGCACGGGCAGAGAGTGGTGTGTCTTGCTTGTGAGAAGTATCTAAAACTAACGCAAGTTAAGTAGACAACCGGATGAGCAAGATGAGCCCATTAACATGGACGAACAAACCAGTATGCTAAATTTGTTGGAAAATGGTGGCAATGAAAAAAGTAAAAAAAATAAATGCCCAACCCAGTTTTTCCAACAGTGGGGAAAACTGCACTTCAAGATGTCTAAAATTTGCTGAAGTTCAATTTTTTAAAACATACACTACCGTTCAAAGTTTGGGGTCACCCAATCAATTATGTGGAATAGCCTTCATTTCTAAGAACAAGAATAGACTGTCGAGTTTCAGATGAAAGTTCTCTTTTTCTGGCCATTTTGAGCGTTTAATTGACCCCACAAATGTGATGCTCCAGAAACTCAATCTGCTCAAAGGAAGGTCAGTTTTGTAGCTTCTGTAACGAGCTAAACTGTTTTCAGATGTGTGAACATGATTGCACAAGGGTTTTCTAATCATCAATTAGCCTTCTGAGCCAATGAGCAAACACATTGTACCATTATGCTAAATTTGTTGGAAAATGGTGGCAATGAAAAAAGTCCAGGCATCGAGTAATTGTCTCTGGCCCCCTGCCTGCGAGAGGCAATGATGAGAGATATAGCAGATTAGTCTCGCTTAACAAGTGGTTGGCTAGCTACTGTAGGACGCAGGGACTAACGTTTATTGATAACTGGCCCTCTTTCTGGGGCAAACCAGGCTTGCTGATGAGAGACGGCCTTCACCCTAACCAGGAAGGCGCCATCATCCTGTCTAGAAACATAGACTACTATTTAAGTCTCACTTGACTGACTACACTAGAGCAAGCCCGGTCACAGGCAATTACAATGTCTGTTAGTCCGGGTGAGGAGTCAGTTAAGCTAGAACTAGCCAGCGCCAGGCTGGATAATCCATGTACGCATAGCAATTCTCTTAGAATAATACACAATTCACATAATGTTTTTTCTGTTGTGTCTGTGTCAGAGGTGGACATGCATTCTACTGAGGTGGCAAATTATGATATGTCCAGTCTATTGCAGCACCAAGCAAACAATCGGAAAATTCCCGTCATATCAATTCCTAGATATGGTCGAAACTATTTAAAGTGCACTACGCATAATAAACGCAACATTGTTAATATTGCCACTACGGATAATCTTAACAAAAACTCGTCAAAACAGCCCAATACCTATAATATGGGCTTTTTAAACATAAGATCACTGTCTCCCAAGGCGTTATTGGTTAATGAGGTCATTAGAGACAACAATCTTAACGTCATTGGTCTTAGCGAAACCTGGCTCAAACCGGACGAATTTTTTGCGCTCAATGAGGCATCTCCTCCTAACTATACGAATGCGCATGTTGCCCGCCCTCTTAAAAGGGGAGGGGGTGTCGCACTAATATACAATGAAAATTTCAACCTTACCCCTAACCTAAATAATAAATATAAATCGTTTGAGGTGCTTACTATGAGGTCCGTCACACCGCTACCTCTCGACCTGGCTGTTATCTACCGCCCCCCTGGGCCCTATTCGGACTTTATCAGTGAATTCTCAGAGTTCGTTGCTGATCTAGTGACGCACGCCGACAATATAATCATAATGGGGGACTTTAATATCCATATGAATACCCCATCGGACCCTCAGTGCGTGGCGCTCCAAACCATAATTGATAGCTGTGGTCTTACACAAATAATACATGAACCCACGCATCGCAACGGTAATACAATAGATCTAGTGCTTGTCAGGGGTGTCACCACCTCCAAAGTTATGATACTTCCATATACTAAAGTAATGTCCGATCATTACCTTATAAAATTTGAAGTTTTGACTCTTTGTCAACAAGCTAATAATAATAATAACTGCTATAGCGGCCGCAACATTAATGCTGCCACAACGATGACTCTTGCTGACCTACTGCCTTCGGTAATAGCACCATTCCCAAATTATGTCGGCTCTATTGATAAACTCACTAACAACTTTGACGATGCCTTGCGCGAAATTATTGATAGTATAGCACCGCTAAAGCAAAAAAGGGCCCCTAAAAGGCGCACCCCATGGTTTACAGAAGAAATTAGAGCTCATAAATTATCATGTAGAAAACTGGAACGCAAATGGCGCGCGACTAAACTTGAGGTTTTCCATCAAGCATGGAGTGATAGTTTAATAACTTATAAACGCATGCTTACCTTAGCTAAAGCTAAATACTACTCAAATCTCATCCGCCTCAACAAAAACGATCCTAAATTTCTGTTTAGTACAGTAGCATCGCTAACCCAACAAGGGACTCCTCCCAGTAGCTCCACCCACTCGGCAGATGATTTTATGAATTTCTTTAATAAGAAAATTGAACTCATTAGAAAGGAGATTAAAGACAACGCATCCCAGCTACAACTGGGTTCTATTAACACAAATACGACTGTATATACGACGGACACTGCCCTCCAAAATAGTCTCTCTATTTTTGAGGAAATAACATTAGAGGAATTATTACAGCGTGTAAGTGGGATAAAACAAACAACATGTTTACTTGACCCACTTCCTGGGAAACTTATCAAGGAACTGTTTGTATTATTAGGTCCATCAGTGTTAAATATTATAAACTTATCACTTTCCTCCGGCACTGTTCCCCTAGCATTCAAAAAAGCGGTTATTCATCCTCTGCTCAAAAGACCTAACCTCGATCCTGACCTCATGGTAAACTACCGACCGGTCTCCCACCTTCCGTTTATTTCCAAAATTCTCGAAAAAACTGTTGCACAGCAGCTAAATGAACACTTAGTGACTAACAATCTCTGTGAACCTTTTCAATCCGGTTTCAGGGCAAATCACTCTACGGAGACAGCCCTCGCAAAAATGACTAATGATCTATTGCTAACGATGGATTCTGATGCGTCATCTATGTTGCTGCTTCTTGATCTTAGCGCCGCTTTCGATACCGTCGATCATAATATTTTATTAGAGCGTATCAAAACACGTATTGGTATGTCAGACTTAGCCTTGTCTTGGTTTAACTCTTATCTTACTGACAGGATGCAGTGCGTCTCCCATAACAATGTGACCTCGGACTATGTCAAGGTAACGTGCGGAGTTCCCCAGGGTTCGGTTCTTGGCCCTGCACTCTTTAGTATTTACATGCTGCCGCTGGGTGACATCATACGCAAGTACGGTGTTAGCTTTCACTGTTATGCTGATGACACTCAACTCTACATGCCCCTAAAGCTGACCAACACGCCGGACTGTAGTCAGCTGGAGGCGTGTCTTAATGAAATTAAACAATGGATGTCCACTAACTTTTTGCAACTCAACGCTAAGAAAACGGAAATGCTGATTATCGGTCCTGCTAGACACCAACATCTATTTAATAATACCACCTTAACATTT
Source organism: Entelurus aequoreus (assembly GCF_033978785.1). Taxonomy (NCBI): domain Eukaryota; kingdom Metazoa; phylum Chordata; class Actinopteri; order Syngnathiformes; family Syngnathidae; genus Entelurus; species Entelurus aequoreus. The sequence goes on along the minus strand of NC_084731.1, from coordinate 42,367,714 downwards.
GACAACCAAACAATTAAACAAGGAGACTCGGTAAAGAATCTGGGTATTATCTTCGACCCAACTCTCTCGTTTGAGTCACACATTAAGAGTGTTACTAAAACGGCCTTCTTTCATCTCCGTAATATCGCTAAAATTCGTTCCATCTTGTCCACTAGCGACGCTGAGATCATTATTCATGCGTTCGTTACGTCTCGTCTCGATTACTGTAACGTATTATTTTCGGGCCTCCCTATGTCTAGCATTAAAAGATTACAGTTGGTACAAAATGCGGCTGCAAGGCTTTTGACAAAAACAAGAAAGTTTGATCATATTACGCCTATACTGGCTCACTTGCACTGGCTTCCTGTGCACTTAAGATGCGACTTTAAGGTTTTACTACTTACGTATAAAATATTACACGGTTTAGCTCCAGCCTATCTCGCCGATTGTATTGTACCATATGTCCCGACAAGAAATCTGCGTTCAAAGAACTCCGGCTTATTAGTGATTCCCAGAGCCAAAAAAAAGTCTGCGGGCTATAGAGCGTTTTCTATTCGGGCTCCAGTACTCTGGAATGCCCTCCCGGTAACAGTTAGAGATGCTACCTCAGTAGAAGCATTTAAGTCCCATCTTAAAACTCATTTGTATAATCTAGCCTTTAAATAGACCCCCCCTTTTTTAGACCAGTTGATCTGCCGTTTCTTTTCTTCTCTCCTCTTCTCCCCTGTCCCTTGCGAGGGGGAGTCGCATAGGTCCGGTGGCCATGGATGAAGTGCTGGCTGTCCAGAGCCGGGACCCCGGGTGGACCACTAGCCTGTGCATCGGTTGGGGACATCTCTGCGCTGCTGACCCGTCTCCGCTCGGGATGGTTTCCTGTTGGCCCCGCTGTGGACTGGACTCCCGCTGATGTGTTGGATCCACTGTGGACTGGACTTTCACAATGTTATGTCAGACCCACTCGACATCCGTTGCTTTCGGTCTCCCCTAGAGGGGGGGGGGTTACCCACATATGCGGTCCTCTCCAAGGTTTCTCATAGTCATTCACCGACGTCCCACTGGGGTGAGTTTTTCCTTGCCCGTATGTGGGCTCTGTACCGAGGATGTCGTTGTGGCTTGTACAGCCCTTTGAGACACTTGTGATTTAGGGCTATATAAATAAACATTGATTGATTGATTAGAACACTGGAGTGATAGTTGCTGGAAAAAGGCCTCTATACACCTATGTAGATATTGCACCAAAAACCAGACATTTGCAGCTAGAATAGTCATTTACCACATTAACAATGTATAGAGTGTATTTCTTTAAAGTTAAGACTAGTTTAAAGTTATCTTCATTGAAAAGTACAGTGCTTTTCCTTCAAAAATAAGGACATTTCAATGTGACCCCAAACTTTTGAACAGTAGTGTAGTTCAAATTCATTTTTTTGTGTTTGTTTTCTTATTTAAGAACATTTAAAGTTATTGAGATTTTAATTACAATACAAATACTAATTAAAAATAAAAGTTGTGTTTGAAAGTGTTACAGGTACTTGCATTATTATTATTATTATTATTACATATGATTACATTATTCCTTAATTTGGTCTCAAAATAATGCTGACATATTTTATTAGCAATCATTTGTGGCACAATAATATACAGTATACAAGAAGGGCGTAAGCAGACTCTTTTTCCTGAGGAAGCTTAGGTTCTTTAATGTGTGCAGCAAGCTGTTGGAGCTCTTTTATCAGTCTGTTGTGGCCAGTGCCCTGTACTTTGCAGTGGTTTGTTGGGGGAGCAGCACCAGCAGAAGGGACTTAAACCCGATTGACAAACTGATCCGGAAAGCCGGCGTTTGTGTTAGTAAGGGACAGGAGGACACTGGATAAACTGCTCGCCATCATGGTAAATCCTGCCCACCCACTCCACCAGACAATTGAGGGACAGCGGAGCTCATACTCTAACAGGTTTCTTCAGCTTCGTTCCCGCAGTGTTCGATTCAAGAATTCCTTCATTCCGCACTCCATCCAGCTGTATAATCACTCGCCATACAGCAATAGATGATATCTATCTATTACCTGACCGCTTCTATGTTAAAGTTAAAGTACCAATGATAGTCTCACACACTAGGTGTGGTGAAATTACCCTCTGCATTTGACCCATCACCCTTGATCACCCCCTGGGAGGTGAGGGGAGCAGTGAGCAGCAGCGGTGGCCATGCCCGGGAATAATTTTTGGTGAGATAAGCCCCAACCCTTGATGCTGAGTGCCAAGCAGGGAGGTAATGGGTCCCATTTTTATAGTTTTTGGTATGACTCGGTTGGGGTTTGAACTCACGACCTACCGATCTCAGGGTGAACACTCTAACCACAAAGCCACTTAGCTACCTCTCTTTGTTTATAACGTATATTTTATGCCAGATATACTCTCTATTTTATGCTGCCCTTTTTTTTTGCTGCAGCTGTTACAGATACTGTAATATTGTACATGGAATTGGGATTTGTTATATGTTGTATATATTATGTAAAAATATAATATAATATACCAGTATATATTGTATACTGTATATATAATATGTAAATACTACATATATGTTATATTTTATATTGCTATTATGGTACATTTTTAGTCTACTTTACACCTTTTGTTTTCACCCTCTTTTTGTGCCCTTGTGTGCATTATCCTTTCCATCCTTTGTAACTGAGCTACTGTGTCAAACAATTTCACTCGTGGATCAATAAAGTTTGTCTAAGTCTAAGTCTAATAATGTATATCGATCAGCAAAATGTGTTATCGGTCCAGGCCTAGCAACGGGGCCAACTAAATTGGCCCTAGTGTGTGAATGTGAGTGTGAATGTTGTCTATCTGTTTTCTTATTAGAAAATTACTACATCAGGAGGTTGCCTACAGCCACAGATGTGGATGCCCATCTTTTTTTTTTTGACCAATTGAATCCAGGTGTTAATTGGAGAATTTACCATATTTACTTGAATTATTTTCACCAAAACTGTGGAAGCTAATTGTAAAAATGGATGGCCTTGAAGAAAAGACCAAAGTACAAATGATAACCTACCTTCCATTAAACGTTTCAACAAATATCACTGTTGAAAATAAAAAGATGCTTTTAGTCCTCCTGATGGGCATTACTGTTGTATGTCCACATCAAAACATATTTTATTGCTTTGGGCTTAAAATGTACACTGTGAGTTATTGTTGATGAAGATGTGACCTCCTTTTAAATAAGCAAAATGATATTATGGACAAAGCTCTTCGCCAATGAATAAATCAATGAATGAGAGGTCGGAATTTCTTTAATCTTTTCTTTTGGAAGTTCACAAAAGGTGTGTGATAACACCTTTCTGTCCTGACAAGCACGGCTTTACACTAAAACGTTGTTCTTCATACGAGTGGTTCTCCTCTCACGTGTGTGCGTGTTGCATAACATCATGCTGGAACACAATCCTGACGTCAAATCCTAACCCCTCTTTTTTTCCGTGCACACGTACACTATCCTTGTTTTATTTTGATAGAGGATGTAAGTGTGTTTGTTTGAGGATGATGTAACACACGTTGTGTCCCTGAAATCTGAAGAAATAGGCAAAAATGCATATATTTATACAACTAGAATCTTTCCAAAAATGTACATGTACAGTGCATCTGGAAAGTATTCACAATACTTCACTTTTACCACATTTTATGTTACAAATGGAATACATTCATTTTTGTCCTCAAAATTCGACAGACAATAAACTACAATGATAATGTGAAAAGTTTTTTATTTGTATTTTCTATTTTTGCAAAGGTATTGAAAATAAAAAAAACGAAGAAATCAATCAATCAATCAATCAATCAATGTTTATTTATATAGCCCTAAATCACAAAAGTCTCAAAGGGCTGCACAAGCCACAACGACATCCTCGGCACAGAGCCCACACAAGGGACGTCGATGTGAATGACTATGAGAAACCTTGGAGAGGACCGCATATGTGGGTAACCCCCCCTCTAAGTACAGTCCCTAGTGGATCCACATAACAGTGAGAGTCCAGTCCATAGTGGGGCCAGCAGGAGACCATCCCGAGCGGAGACAGGTCAGTAGCACAGAGACGTCCCCAACCGATGCACAGGTGAGCGGTCCACCCCGGGTCCCAACTCTGGACAGCCAGCACCTCATCCATGGTCACCGGAACCGAAATAACCCGGCGAGGGGGCAAAGGAGAAAAGAAAACGGCAGATCAACTGGTCTAAAAAAAGGGAGGTCTATTTAAAGGCTAGAGTATACAAATGAGTTTTAAGATGGGACTTAAATGCTTCTACTGAGGTAGCATCTCTAACTTTTACCGGGAGGGCATTCCATAGTACTGGAGCCCGAACAGAAACGCTCTATAGCCCGCAGACTTTTTTTGTGCTCTGGGAATCACTAATAAGCCGGAGTTCTTTGAACGCAGATTTCTTGCCGGGACATATGGTACAATACAGTCAGCAAGATAGGATGGAGCTAGACCGTCTAGTATTTTATACGTAAGTAGTAAAACCTCAAAGTCGCATCTTAAGTGCACAGGAAGCCAGTGCAGGTGAGCCAGTATAGGCGTAATATGATCAAACTTTGTTGTTCTTGTCAAGAGTCTAGCAGCCGCATTTTGTACCAACTGTAATCTTTTAATGCTAGACATAGGGAGACCCGAAAATAATACGTTACAGTAATCGAGACGAGACGTAACGAACGCATGAATAATAATCTCAGCGTCGCTAGTGGACAAAATGGAACAAATTTTAGCGATATTACGGAGATGAAAGAAGTAATCACATGTACATAAGTACTGTATTCACAGCCTTTGCTCAATACTTTGTTGATGCCCCTTGGTCAGCCATTACAGCCTCAAGTCTTCTCTAAATACGATGCCACAAGCTTGGGCACCTATCTTTGGGCAGTTTCGTCCATTCCTCTTTGCAGCACCTCTCAAGCTCCATCAGGTTGGATGGGAAGCGATGGTTTCAATCCAGGATGTCTCTGTACATTGCTGCATTCATCTTTCCCTCTATTCTGACTCATCTCCCAGTTCCTGCCGCTGAAAAACACCCCCACAGCATGATGCTGCCACCGCCATGCTTCACTGTAGGGATGGTATTGGCCTGGTGATGAGTGGTGCCTGGTTTCATCCAAACATGACACCTGGCATTCACACCAAAGAGTTCAATCTATGTCTCATTAGACCGTAGAGTTTTGTTTCTCATGGTCTGAGAGTCTTTCAGGTGCATTTTGGCAAACATTTATGAAGTAATAGCTTTTGTCTGGCTACTATACTATACAGACCTGATTGGTGGATTACAATAATAATAATAATTATAAATGGTTAGATTTATATAGCGCTTTTTCTAGATAGCAAAAGCGCTTCACAGAAAACTGAGAACCCATCATTCATTCACTCCACATTCACACCTTGGTGGATTGGTGGATTGGTGGATTGCTGCAGAGACGGTTGTCCTTCTGGAAGGTTCGCCTCTCTCCACAGAGGAAGGCTGTAGTTCTGACAGAGTGACCATCAGGTTCTTGGTCACCTACCGGATTAGAATAAGATGAATGTAGCAATGTACAGAGACATCCTGGATTAAAACCAATGCCTCCTATCCAATTTTACTTCATAAATGTTTGCCAAAATGCACCTGAAAAACTCTCAGACCATGAGAAACAAAACTCTCCGGTCTAATGAGACAAAGATTTAACTCTTTGGTGTGAATGCCAGGTGTCATGTTTGGATGAAACCAGGCACACCTCATCATCAGGCCAAAACCATCACTACAGTGAAGAATGGTGTGGCAGAATCATGCTGTGGGGATGTTTTTCAGCGGCAGTAAATGGGAGACGAGTCAGAATAGAGGGAAAGTTGAATGCAGCAATGTACAGAGACATCCTGGATGAAAACCAATGTCTCCTTTCCAACCTGATGGAGCCTGAGAGGTGCTGCAAAGAGAAATGGGTAAAACTTCCCAAAGATAGGTGTGCCAAGCTTGTGGCATCGTATTTAAAACGACCTAAGGCTGTAATTGTATCAAAAAAGTACTGAGCAAAGGCTGTGAATACTTAAAATTTTAAATACACATGTATCCAGCCACTGTTTTAATGTAGTTTAGAAATGACAGGAACGTGGGCACCCTACTCACTGTACCTTGCATTTAAAAAACATAAAATACAAATAACTCATATTATTATATTCTTATCACCATTTAACAGTGGCGGGCCGTGCGTTTCTCACCTAGGCCTTCAGTGATGTCCTACTTAGTCCGACTTCACCTCTCAAAATACCGTAATTGATGTCACCCCATGGACACGGCTGGAGATACTATACAGAAACACACTTGCACACTTCTGGGCATAGATCCCCTCAACAGTGTACAAAAGGGTCTATTTTTCGGCGCATTTAACATTCAATAAACCCGCTTCAGCAATTAAAACATATCTTACGTGGTACTGTCAAAATTAAAAGAATTGTATAAAACAAATGAAACATGAAAAAATTAAGAAATAAAATATTTGAACTCACAATTTGTAGCACCCATTCAACGCCGTATAGGCCTGTGGTACCGTCATGAAAGTGGCGGGCAAACCATTTCGCCGCCGGGATAGGTTTTGGTGTCGGCCGACCTCGTCTCACAAGATCTAGTTTCTGTTAAAGAGCTATACCGGGGATAGCTCGGTTGGTAGAGTGGCCGTGCCAGCAACTTAAGTGTTCCAGGTTCGATCCCCGCTTCCGCCATCCTAGTCACTGCTGTTGTGTCCTTGGGCAAGACACTTTACCCACCTGCTCCCGGTGTCACCCACACTGGTTTAAATGTAACTTAGATATTGGGTTTCACTATGTAAAAGCGCTTTGAGTCACTATAGAAAAGCGCTATATAAATATAATTCACTTCACTTCACTTAAGTATCCTTCTTTAAAATGGCCTTGCAAATATATATCTGCCACCTAATCAACATGTTGCTCTCCTTCTTTGTGAGTACCGGTGAGTTTTCTGCGGCTTTCTATGGCTCGTATGGCTCCGGTGCCACTTCCTGTTTTTGCAACTTGTGATTGGATGCTCACTTAGGACTCGCAAGTGAGCATCCAATCACCAGCTAGGCCAGCTAGAAGGCCTTACTGACAACATCTCGTGATCTGATTGTCTATCCCAATTGTCTATCAATTATGACGCCTGGTTTGTTGATTCTGAAGGCTCCGGGCAGATTTGGTACAGCATGGCAACATAAGCTAGCTGAATTCTGATTGGATACAAACTCTAACCTAAAAACAACAGCACTGGAAGGAGCATAATAGGACATGAAGAGAATATGAATACTTTTAGATATTTAGGGAAAGTATATTAAAAATTACTTTTATCTTTAATTATGATCATGATTTCTGGTTATGTTAGGCAAGCAGAGAAGGCCTTGCTGGCCCTGACGGCACACCACTGCCATTTAATATACATACCGATTAGCCAGATAGGAGGCCACAGGCAGAGCCGGCCCAAGGCATAAGCGTACTAAGCGCTTGCTTAGGGCCCCGCGGCCACCAGGGGGCCCCCAAAAGCAATTAACAAAAAATTTTAATTTTTATTTTTTGCATGTACGAGTCTGACTGATGATTTCTAAATGATCAAAGATATATTATTGTACAAAAACACAATTTTAGGTCAACAGAGTGCTGCTGCTGATCTAGGCCTAGTGATTCTTCCTGCCTCTCTTTAAGCTGCCTCTGCTGCACCTGTGACGTTTGCCGCCTGCCGTGCAATGCCAGACATGCGTACTGGGCATCTAAAGCGCAGATAGAGGCGAAACAATGTCACAAAAAAGGACATATCCTTCAGGTGCAGAAAAAAGGAAGAAGAAGAAAGTGGAAGAGGAGAAAAAATGCCATGATAAAGGTATGTTTGCATGACTTGGTAATAACATGTTTATCAAAGAGATTTGTAGCTGTAATTAGCTTTAGTTAGGTGACGTTAGCTAGCTAGCACGGTGCTAGCAATATGTTTTTAGCATCAGGTTACTAGTGAGATATGTTGTTTGCACAAATTGTTTGCAGCAGAGCACGGTAAAATAAACATTATTTTTTACATCAACTCATAAGTTATGTGAAACTTCCCCAGGAGCATTGTTAAAATACTTTGGAGGCACAGAATCAGCCCAGAGCCAGTCCACATCCTCAGACTCAACTGTGAGTGATGAATCAGGTGAGGAAAAGACTGTCACCATACAGTATACATTTAATTTCTTAGTATAAACATTACACCTGAAGGGAAATTAATATAGTCAAAGTATCTCATTAATATGTGTGCCTGTATGTATGTATGTATGTATTTCATCTTAGGTCCATCTCCATCCTCTACAGTGCTCTCTCACACACCTCCATCCTCTGTGCCCACTGTCCCCTCCATGTCTGAAACCACAGCTGATTTATCTAGTAAGTTAACTGCAAAACACCCTTTATAATTGCTCATTGTACTGCAGAACATTCTGAGATTAATAATTATGTGCAATTTAATGACCTTATAGGTCCTTCTTTTTTAGTCATTGTCTTTCTTTGGTCACTTCCTCAGCATCTTCCACCACAACGTCCCCTTCACACCATGGACCATCATCAGCTCCGCCAGTTGACCCAGCTGAGTGGCCTTCTTTCCTCTCAGATTCAGACAGGACTGAGCAGGTGATCAGAGGACCACTGTCTATTAAGGAGAACTTTTCATTCCCCAAACGGCATGATGGCTGAAGTTTTCATTATCATTATACCTACAGACAGCTAGTCAATGGGGAAAAAGTCAAGCGTAGCTGGCTGACTTATTCAAGAAGTAAAGATGCAGTCTATTGCCTTTGCTGCAAATTATTTTCCAAAAAGTCCTTAAAACTGGCAGCCGAGGGACAGCGGGATTGGGTCAACATAGGTGCAATAATAAAGTGAATCAGAATCAGCTTTATTGTCCAGTTATGTTTAACACACATGGGATTTAACTTCAGTAGACTGCGCTCTCTTTGTACAAAGTAAACATTAAATATGAACAATTAACTAAAAATATAAACTAGTAATTAAATACTAATATGTACAAGACTGATGAGACAAGATGACACTTTTACTGTAAATACAAAGCTTTATCACTTGGACTGTTCAACCGCAGGTCACTCTTGTAGCTGAATGTTTTCTACATTTTAAGATTAGGAACCATATGTGGCACTCTGGACATCATTCGTTCATTCATTGGTATTATTTATGTTCTTAACTGGGCCACCCTCATATCTTTATAAATGACATACCATTTGTAAAGACATACCAGGCTGACAATAGGATAATGTAAACAACACTGCCAGAGCCGCAATGAGTTTATAGTAGGTGTGTGAATGATCAACAATCAATATTATTGGCAGAAATAGAGGGCCCCAAAATCAAATTTTGCTTAGGGCCCCATGGAGGCTTGGGCCGGCACTGGCCACAGGGAAGACCCAGGACACGTTGGGAAGACTATGTCTCCCGGCTGGCCTGGGAATGCCTCGGATCCCCGGGAGGAGCTGGACGAAGTGGCTGGGGAGAGGAAAGTCTGGGCTTCTCTGCTTATGTTGCTGCCCCTGCGACACGACCTCGGATAAACGGAAGAAAATGGATGGATGGATGGATAGCCAGATAGAAATTAGCATGCTAATTGCCAGAAAGCAATTAGCGGTGTAGGCTGCCAGCTAACGATTAGGGCGGTAGTCGCTGGCTACCAATTAGCAGCTCTATACTTTAATATTTGAATATGCTAGTATTTTACAATAAGAAGGTATCTTTGGGACCAGTTTTATTTATTACACAATTTTATACGAGATACACAGCAAACTCTAGGGTGTTATTTCAACTCAAATAGTGTTAAAATCAACACTTTTCCTGAGTTTATATAATTCTCACGGATTTTGAGCTAAAACGACAATTTTGATAGTGTCATTTTTTAACTCATTACTCGTGTTAACATCTGACACTTTCTGTGTTGCTTTATGACACAAGTGTATTTTTAACACTGAACTGTGTTATTCCTTTTCACTATTAAGTGTTCATTTTAAACACCAATTTGTTTCGTTTGACGACACAGGTGTCTATTTAACACTAAATGGTGTCATTCCTTTTCACTGTACGTGTTCATTTTAAACACCGGTCGTGTTGTTTAATGACACAAAAGTGTCTTTTTAGCACTAATTTCTGCCATTTCTTTTCACTGTGAGTGTCACAAATTTAAACACTTTCATGTATCATAGAACAATGCTCCATTGATTTACAAGTGGTATTTAACACCAAAATAAAATTGGTGCTGCGTCTCTCCATCAGTTTGGGGGTTCTGGAAGACATTGAAGACCACCCTAATGACTTAAAGTTCATGTTGACAAAGTGCACTAGTTGTGTCATGCGGTTTGCCGACTGGCTTTGGGAGCACGTGTCCACTCGGAGACAATTTGGCCTCTTTTCCCACAAAGATCCCCGCCCCGCCCAACCACCTTCCCCCCGCTTGTGGACTTCAAGATTTAAACTCACAACCTTTAGCCGCGTCACTAAGCCTTTAAGCCGCCACCAACACTCTTTTGTCCTTTGCAGACTGAGCAGTGGACGCCTAATGAGACAGAATTCCTCACAAGAGCACCGCTCTGCAGGGTGTTTATTAGTGACAGTGTCTTTTTTTATATTGTATATTTATTTGAACCACAATTGTGCAGGCATTTTTTGTCCAGCCCAAACACTTGCTATGATACACTATATTGCCAAAACTATTTGGCCACCTGCCTTTACTTACATATAAACTTGAAGTGCCATCCTATGGAATTGTCCAAAATGTTTTGGTATCCTGGAGCATTCAAAGTTCCTTTCACTGGAACTAAGGGGCCAAGCCCAACTCCTGAAAAACCAAACCCCACACCATAATTCCTCCTCCACCAAATTTCACTCTCGGCACAATGTAGTCCGAAATGTAGCGTTCTCCTGGCAACCTCCAAACCCAGACAGGTCAATCAGATTTCCAGATGGAAAAGTGTGATTCATCAGTCCAGAGAAGGCGTCTCCACTGCTCTAGAGTCCAGTGGCGACGTGCTTTACACCACTGCATCCGACGCTTTGCTTTGGACTTTGTGATGTATGGCTTAGATAAGCTGCTCGGCCATGGAAACCCGTTCCATGAAGCTCTCTGCGTACTGTTTGGGGCTAATTGGAAGGTCACATGAAGTTTGGAGCTCTGTAGCAACTGACTGTGCAGAAAGTCTTTGCACTATGCACTCTGTCAGTTTACGTGGCACTTTTCTTATAATAAAGTTGACTTTGGAATATTTAGGAGCAAATAAATTCCACGACTGGATTTGTTGCACAGGTGGCATCCTATGACAGTTCCATGCTGGAAATCACTGAGAGAGGCCCATTCTTTCACAAATGTTTGTAGAAACAGTCTCCATGCCTGAGTGCTTGATTTTATACACCTGTGGCCGGGCCAAGTGATTACGACACCTGATTCTCATCATTTGGATGGGTGGCCAAATACTTTTGGCAATATAGTGTATGTTGTGATGTTGTAATCTGCAGTGTAGTGCACAATTACGACGGTAGCTTAGTCGGAAGGTATAGGTTAGTAGGTAGTAAACAGAAAGGTGAATATAAGTGTAATGTACGTAATAAGACATGATGCTCTGCCAGTGCTTCCCAAATAGTAAGAAGTATAAGGTAAAACATAGGGGAAAGCGGGGCATGAGAGGCAATAGCATTATAGCATCTTTAGTGTTACACACTAAAAAATGCTGGGTTATTTTGAAAACCCAATTTATGAGTTGTGAGTGTTGGGTTAAATTTTTGAGTTATTTTTATGAAGAGCAATCCATTTGTTGGGTTATAAGGGTATTCTTTTAACTCAATTTCTGTGTTTTTAAAACTATGAACCATTTTTGGGTTGTTTTTCAATGAGTAACGCATTTATTAAAAAGGTACTTTTTTCTTGAAGGGAATTTTATTAATCTCATTAACATTATTTACAATCACTTATCTTATGTACATGAAAATATTTGAGCATGCTGTATAGAACTACTATTGTCATGATCCACTGCCCAGATCATGTTTTAATAGTTTTTGACTCATTCAGTTCCTGTTTTGAGCACACCTGGGTTTGTGTTTTAGTTGCCATGATGGCAGATTGTTTTCACCTGCCTCTGATTAGTGTTCGGGACGCTCACCAGCTCCTGGGCACTAATCAGAGAGCTACTTATTCCCTGCCTTTTGCCACATTCAGTCCGGCTTTCTTATTTGCTTCCACGCAACAGTTATGACGGCTACTAATTTGATTCCTGAGCTAAGCTTAGCCTTTTTGTTTGCCTGTTTACATGCTAAGCTTTTCTTGTTTGCTATTTCGTTAACTTCCCGTGCTATCGGCACGCTAGAGCTCTTTTGTTTGTATCCCGCATGATTTATGGACAATAAATAATTTCTTTACCTGCACCTTGCCTCCGGAGTCCCGCCTGCATCCTGGGATAATGATCCACACAGTAAAATGCCGTGACAACTATGACCATACACGGCAATTCTTGTAAAACAAAATGTCACTCATATCTTGCTTTTGAGTATATTTTAATGGAATAAAAATAATTTGGATCAGTAGTTGGGAAGGAGTAGAACAAACCAGCAGTAAAATGTATCATTTTTAACCAACTATTGGGGCAAGGAGCGCTAAACTGCGCAACCCAATAGTTGGGTTGGGAATAACCCAACATTGTAGTGAGCATAACTCAGCTTTTGTGTTAAATAAATTCAACCCAATAGTTGGATTATGAATCAACCAACATTGAGTTAGCATAACTCAATTTTTGGGTTAAATAATTAACCCAATAGTTTTTTTGGGAATAACACAACATTAAGTTATCATAACTCAACTTTTTGGTTAAATAATTCAACGCAAAAGTTGGGTTGAAAAAATTAACCCAAAATGTTGACTTAAAACAACTCAAATAAGGGGTTTGTCCTTTTCTGAACCAGCAAAACAAGCTGATCAGCATGAGGATGAACATAAACGTGTCATGCTGTTAGCGTCCACGCTGGACCCCTGCTTCTGAGTCTTTAGTCTCGCTTGTTACGGCACAATGTGATTTGCTGGCACCAGTGGGCAGCAGTTATTTTCTGGGACTGGTAGAGACATGTTTTTTTTTAACAAAATAGCATGGGTGTCTCTTTAATGGGCCTGATTTAGTAAAGCAGTGGTCACCAACCTTTTCGAGCCCAAATCCAAAGCAAGATCTACTAATGTGTCATCTATTTATATATATATATATATATATATATATATATATATATATATATATATATATATATATATATATATATATATATATATATATATATATATATATATATATATATACATATATATATATATATATATATATATATATATATATATATACATATATATATATATATATATATATATATATATATATATATATATATATATATATATATATATATATATATATATATATATATACACACACATATATATATATATATATATATATATATATATATATATATATATATATATACACACACAGAATAAGGCGTGCAATCCATTTTGCATCTCTGTCATCATGTCATCATTAATATGCAAAATATATGCTGACCTTCAAAATGCCCACAATACTTGGAGGAGAAAATGCAAAAATAATTATCAATCATGTGCAAAGTGCTCGTTCCAGCGCTGTTGTTTTAAGATTTAGTTTGTATCCAATCAGAATTCAGCTAGCTTATGTTGCCATGCTGTACCAAATCTGCCCGAGGCCTTCAGAATCATCAATGCGGGCGTCCGTGCACTTTAAGTGAACGGGCACATACAGGTGATAGACAGGTGCGATAGCCAATCAGATCACAAGTTGTTGACAGTAGCCGATATAAGTAGCCTGATGTTAACGAGACTGTGATTGGATACACACTTGTCATTCCAAAGTCAGTATCCATTCACAAGTTTCAATTTAGCAGGAAGCAGGAAGTGTTGCGCCGTAGCCAGACCGGGATAGCAGAGAAGGAGAACAAAACATTGATTAGGTGGCACATATATATTTGCAAGGCCATTTTCAAGAAGGATATTTAAAGAGAAACTACATCTTGTGAGACGATGTCGGCCAACCCCGGAAGCTAGCTCAGCTGTTCTGGCGATGAAATACTCAAATAAGCCGATGACGAGGGGCACCACTGGCTTATACGGCGTCCAATGGGTTCAACTAATTGTGAGTTCAAATATTTAATTTTTTCACTTTGAATATATTTTTTACAATTAAAATTTTGACCATACCACATAAGATATGTTTTAATTGCTGATGCGTTTTAATTGAATTTTAAATGCGCCAGAAAATAACCAGTTTTGTACACTGTTGATGTGTTTCAATGCACAGTAGTGCGTAACTGTGTTTCTGTATAGTATTTCTCCAGCAATGGTCATGTGGTGACATAAATGATGGTATTTTGAGAGGTAATTGTTGAAGTCTGACATCACTGAAGGCCTAGGTGGGAAACGCACGGCCCGCCACTGGTCAACATTTCTGTATTAACATTTATTTCACTAACTGCTTCTTTGCTATCACTTTTACTATCATATTTGTACATATCCTATTAGCTGATGTTGCTCGTTTGTTAAAGTTAAAGTTAAAGTACCACTGATAGTCACACACACACTAGGTGTGGTGAAATTACCCTCTGCATTTGACCCATCACCCTTGATCACCCCCTGGGAGGTGAGGGGAGTAGTGAGCAGCAGCAGTGGCCGTGCCAGGAATAATTTTTGGTGATTTAACCCCCAAGTCCAACCCCGTGATGCTGAGTGTCAAGCAGAGAGGTAATGGGTCCCATTTTTTATAGTCTTTGGTATGACTCGGCCGGGGTTTGTTGTTGTTGTTGTGTTTTCTGATCTGGTCCCCACAATTTCCCCCTCTGTCTTCCTTTTTTTCTTCTTTCTATCCCCTCCGGCTGCACCAAATAATAATATAAATACATCTAATAAAATGTTTTCATTTTCATTTTCATTTTTTATTCATCTCCTTCATTGATGTGCATCTTTGATCGATAGACAATTATACCTCAATTATTCAATTATAAATTTACACACCAATGCCTGAGAAGGAGCAGGATGAAGAAAAATCTTATATTTTCCTGCCCCCTTCAACATAATACGTAGTCTTACTTAATGGATATCATATAAACCAACAATTACATCCAAATATAATGAAAACAAACAAAAAACACAACAAGTGCAAAACTTCATGTAGTACAAACCGAACAAAGAAACAAAACAAAACAAAAAAAAGTAAATCAAATACAAATAAGGCAACAGGAGAAGTATCCCACACTTCTCAATCAATCAATCAATCAATCAATCAATCAAGTCTCTTTTGTAAATTAAATCTGTACAGCCGATATGGGCATCTACATCAAGTATATGATTTGCCTGAGAAGCTGGACAAGACAAAAAAAATAAAATAAAAAATAATTAATTAAAAATATTAGACATATTGTCCATTCAGCAACAACATTTTATACTTTTGTAATTGGTCGAGAACTTAAAAGGCTGATTAAAACAAATTAAATTGATGCGTTTTGGTGTATTTATTGTAGTATTTTTTTTAAATAAAGTTTTTTTTTTTTCACATGGAATATTATTAAAATGTTTCTTATATGAAAACAACTTCTTTAAGTATGCATTTCTTTGCGTCTTGAGCACAAGTAAGTGCAGCCTATTTTCGATGAGAATGCGTTGGGCTCTGAAATAAAGGGGGGGAAAAAGTGGGTTCCGTTGTGGATGCACATTGGAGTGCTTCTAAAATGCCCACAAAAAGTAGTACATGTCACCTGCATGTTTAAAAACAAAACAAAATGCCACAAGTAGTAGCATGATAAGATGAATGAGTCTTTTCCGTGGTGATGCCCTGTATAGTACACGCAAAGTCCTCATTTGATTAAAGTAGTCTGCACAATAGCACACTTAGTCTTAGTCTTAGTAAATCGCAAGCACCACACCCCATTGATTACACACGCTGTTTAGCACAAGTTATTTAGATATTAATAAATCAGGCCCATTGTCTTGTATTCCGACTGACATTGCCAGGCTAGCATAAAATGTCTCATTGAATACAATAATTAATCATTCAATGAGGTCATGTTTTGAGTGTTTAAAATGTGGCAACTAATTGATTGATTGACACGTCAGTGGGAATATCTGTCTGCTTCTATGTTTAGGCAGCCTCAAATGTCACACACACACACACACACACACACACACACACACACACACACACACACACACACACACACACACACACACACACACACACACACACACTCACACACACGCACGCACGCACACTACAACGTGTCTTCCCTGCTGCTCTTGCTGTAGACGTAACCTTTCAGTGAGCATGGTGTGATGCCAAAGCAAACATTGTTTGCTAACATTTAATATGGTGTCCTCACTGGGGGGATGAAGGGGGGGTGGGGGGGGTCTGGAGGAATGCTGTGTGTGTCATCCTTTGATTGACAGGAGGTAGATGCCCTTCGGACGTAACTTTAAGCCTTATTTCTCCTCCTGTGTTATTCATGATGGATCACTTTCCCAGCATGTATACGCTGAGCTAACACATCGGCCTCCTAGTCTTAAAGTATGAAGTCTTTATCCCGACACACTTTACATTTCAGTTTGTGTAATCATCGGCGTGCGCTCTGACAAGAAGGGGGCAGTGTAATTTATGTACAACTCTTTGGTAAAAAAATGATGGAATTAGCAGACTTGGAGGATGTTTATTCAGTTGTTACATTTTGTAGAAAAAAAGCAGATAACAAACATGACACAAAACTATAGTCCTTTCAAATGGCAACTTTCTGGCTTTAAGAAACACTGCAATAAATCGTTCTACTGGGGGACTTCAACGCTCATGTTGGCAGCGACAGTGAAACCTGGAGAGGCGTGATTGGGAAGAATGGCTGCCCGGATCTGAACCCGAGCGGTGTTTTGTTATTGGACTTTTGTGCCCGTCACAGATTGTCCATAACGAACACCATGTTCAAACATAAGGGTGTCCATATGTGCACTTGGCACCAGGACACCCTAGGCCGCAGTTCCATGATCGACTTTGTAGTTGTGTCGTCGGATTTGCGGCTTCATGTTTTGGACACTCGGGTGAAGAGAGGGGCGGAGCTTTCTACCGATCACCACCTGGTGGTGAGTTGGCTGCGATGGTGGGGGAGGATGCCGGACAGACCTGGCAGGCCCAAACGCATTGTGAGGGTTTGCTGGGAACGTCTGGCAGAGTCTCCTGTCAGAGAGAGTTTCAATTCCCACCTCCGGAAGAACTTTGAACATGTCACGAGGGAGGTGCTGGACATTGAGTCTGAATGGACCATGTTCCGCACCTCTATTGTCGAGGCGGCTGATTGGAGCTGTGGCCGCAAGGTAGTTGGTGCCTGTCGTGGCGGTAATCCTAGAACCCGTTGGTGGACACCGGCGGTGAGGGATGCCGTCAAGCTGAAGAAGGAGTCCTATCGGGTGCTTTTGGCTCATAGGTCTCCTGAGGCAGCGGACAGGTACCGACAGGCCAAGCGGTGTGCGGCTTCGGCGGTCGCGGAGGCAAAAACTCGGACATGGGAGGAGTTCGGGGAAGCCATGGAAAACGACTTCCGGACGGCTTCGAAGCGATTCTGGACCACCATCCGCCGCCTCAGGAAGGGGAAGCAGTGCAATATCAACACCGTGTACGGTGAGGATGGTGTTCTGCTGACCTCGACTGCGGATGTTGTGGATCGGTGGAGGGAATACTTCGAAGACCTCCTCAATCCCACCAACACGTCTTCCTATGAGGAAGCAGTGCCTGGGGAATCTGTGGTGGGCTCTCCTATTTCTGGGGCTGAGGTTGCTGAGGTAGTTAAAAAGCTCCTCGGTGGCAAGGCCCCGGGGGTGGATGAGAGCCGCCCGGAGTCCCTTAAGGCTCTGGATGCTGTGGGGCTGTCTTGGTTGACAAGACTCTGCAGCATCGCGTGGACATCGGGGGCGGTACCTCTGGATTGGCAGACCGGGGTGGTGGTTCCTCTCTTTAAGAAGGGGAACCGGAGGGTGTGTTCTAACTATCGTGGGATCACACTCCTCAGCCTTCCCGGTAAGGTCTATTCAGGTGTGCTGGAGAGGAGGCTACGCCGGATAGTCGAACCTCGGATTCAGGAGGAACAGTGTGGTTTTCGTCCTGGTCGTGGAACTGTGGACCAGCTCTATACTCTCGGCAGGGTCCTTGAGGGTGCATAGGAGTTTGCCCAACCAGTCTACATGTGTTTTGTGGACTTGGAGAAGGCATTCGACCGTGTCCCTCGGGAAGTCCTGTGGGGAGTGCTCAGAGAGTATGGGGTATCGGACTGTCTGATTGTGGCAGTCCGCTCCCTGTATGATCAGTGCCAGAGTTTGGTCCGCATTGCCGGCAGTAAGTCGGACACGTTTCCAGTGAGGGTTGGACTCCGCCAAGGCTGCCCTTTGTCACCGATTCTGTTCATAACTATTATGGACATAATTTCTAGGCGCAGTCAAGGCGTTGAGGGGATCTGGTTTGGTGGCTGCAGGATTAGGTCTCTGCTTTTTGCAGATGATGTGGTCCTGATGGCTTCATCTGGCCAGGATCTTCAGCTCTCGCTGGATCGGTTCGCAGCTGATTGTGAAGCGACTGGGATGAGAATCAGCACCTCCAAGTCCGAATCCATGGTTCTCGCCCGGAAAAGGGTGGAGTGCCATCTCCGGGTTGCGGAGGAGACCCTGCCCCAAGTGGAGGAGTTCAAGTACCTCGGAGTCTTGTTCACGAGTGAGGGAAGAGTGGATCGTGAGATCGACAGGCGGATCGGTGCGGCGTCTTCAGTAATGCGGACGCTGTATCGATCCGTTGTGGTGAAGAAGGAGCTGAGCCGAAAGGCAAAGCTCTCAATTTACCGGTCGATCTACGTTCCCATCCTCACCTATGGTCATGAGCTTTGGGTTATGACCGAAAGGACAAGATCACGGGTACAAGCGGCCGAAATGAGTTTCCTCCGCCGGGTGGCGGGGCTCTCCCTTAGAGATAGGGTGAGAAGCTCTGCCATCCGGGGGGAGCTCAAAGTAAAGCAGCTGCTCCTCCACATCGAGAGGAGCCAGATGAGGTGGTTCGGGCATCTGGTCAGGATGCCACCCGAACGCCTCCCTAGGGAGGTGTTTAGGACACGTCCGACCGGTAGGAGGCCACGGGGAAGACCCAGGACACGTTGGGAAGACTATGTCTCCCGGCTGGCCTGGGAACGCCTCGGGATCCCCCGGGAGGAGCTGGACGAAGTGGCTGGGGAGAGGGAAGTCTGGGCTTCCCTGCTTAAGCTGCTGCCCCCGCGACCCGACCTCGGATAAGCGGAAGAAGATGGATGGATGGATGGATGCAATAAATCAGGAAAATAAATTGGGGTAGTTAGTAGCGGTTTCTATTTTTAGATCAGGCTGAGTGAAAAATTTGTGGAATAACTCAATTTTCAGGAAATTAATAATGGAATCATGAAAAAGAAACAACAACCACTACAAAACACCACTGGCCCTTTGTTGCACCACCTCTAGCTTTTATAACAGCTAGCAGTCTCTGAGGCATGGACAATCGGGGAAAAACAGTACTTTTTATTAATCTTGCTTCAATTTTCTCAAATTTCTATTGTCAGATCAGCTTTGCAGGTTGAAGTCTTGTCATGGACCATTCTCTTCTATTTCTACCACACATTTGACATTGAATTGAGATTCGGGCTATTTTCCGGTCATAATATTGACCTTATGTATGTTTTTGCCCTCTTTTTGTGCCCTTGTGTGCATTATCCTTTCCATCCTTATCCTTTCCATCCTTTGTTACTGAGCTACTGTGTGGAACAATTTCCCTTGCGGATCAATAAAGTTTGTCTAAGTCCAAGTCTAAGTCTTTTGTCAAGGGACATTTTTTTTTTCACAGTTTTAGATCGATGGCAAGATGCATTATCATGTTGACAAATTATGTCATCATCCCCAAACATCCTTTCCATTGATGGAGTAAGAGACGTGTCAAAAATGTCAAACCATTACCTGACATGCAGCCCCTATATCATCAATGACTGTGGAAATGTTCATGCTTTCTTCAGACAGTCGTCTTCATAAGTCTCACTAGAAGTTCCATCCTCTTCTCTTTGCTCAATGTAGATTCACGATTCATTACTGAATATGACTTTCAGCCTGTCATACGATTGCTTTTCCTTAGCCCATCATAACATTATTTTTTTTCTTATGTTTAGATGTTAGTGACAGTTTTCATTTTGTCAAATCCCATTTCCTTTTAGCTTTTTTTACAGTTTGCTCACAGACGAAAATTCCAGTTTACGCACATGTTCTTCATTCGTTTTGCTGTAGATTTTCTGTTTTCAAGACATATTCCTTGGAGTTTTTGGATGTTTTCTTTGGTCTACAACTATGCTAGCCTTTTACAACCTTCCCATGTTGTTTGTACTTGGTCCAGATTACAGACACCCCTGACTGTGAACAATCAACATCTTTTATAAGACGCGCAATGATTTACCTTCTTGGAGAAGTTTGATAATCCTCTCCTTTGTTTCAATTGACATTTCTTGTGTTGGAACCATGACTCATGTCAATACACCTGGTGCAACATGTCTCCAAAGTGTCAACAGTCCTTTTTACCTGCAGACTAATGAACAGATTTAATCAGACGCAGGTGTTAGTTTGTACCTGAAAGTGGTGGATCTACACCTAACATCCACTGTAATGATACCAAGTACAAGAGCGTATCTAGTCGATACTACTATAATTACATCAATATTTTTTAGCATCACAAAATCTTTTTTAGTTTAAAAAAAATTCATATTATGTTTATAAACTCAGGAAATATGTCCCTGGACACATGAGGACTTTGAATATGACCAATGTTGATCCTGTAACTACTTGGTATCGGATTGATACCTAAATTTGTGGTATCATCCAAAACTAATGTAAAGTATCAAATAACAGAAGAATAAGTGATTATTACATTTTAACAGAAGTGTAGATAGAACATGTTAAAAGAGAAAGTAAGCAGATATTAACAGTAAATGAACAAGTAGATTAATAATTCATTTTCTACCACTTGTCCTTAATAATTTTGACAAAATAATAGAATGGAAAATGACACAATATGTTACTGCATACGTCAGCAGCTAAATTAGGAGCCTTTGTTTGCTTACTTACTAATAAAAGACAAGTTGTCTTGTATGTTCACTATTTTACTTAAGGATGAACTTGCAATAATAAACATATGTTTAATGTACCCTAAGATTTTTTGTTAAAATAAAGACAATAATGCAATTTTTTGTGGTTGCCTTTATTCAGAAAAGTATCGAAAAGTACCAAAATCATTTTAGTACCGGTACCAAAATATTGGTATCGGGACAACACTAGCGTCATGTCTGTTATTTACTTCACCCCCCTACAGAATCAAACAACTGAATAAACATCTTCCAATTCTGGGGATTCCATCATTTTTGCCCGAGATTGTATAAAATATGGTTTCATTGCTGGTGCTTAACAAATCAAACAAAACTTGTTGGCCTGATCGCAAGGAGAAATTAATTAGAAATGATTTGTGTTTGTTATTTTCTAATCCTACCAACGACCTAACTGTTTTTGGAGATTTGCCAAAATATCTCCAGACATGTCTGGTGTTCTGCTGCCGAGCAGACTGGCACCAGGAGTAATGTTCAGTCACAACCTTATATGGTCTGAGGTCACTATGTTTGGAATGGGTCGGTTAGCAGAGCGTCAATGACGACTTATAAAGCATGGAATTAAAAAAGCTGTACCTTTGCCTGAATGACAGGTGATTTACATCTTTATTTATTTTCCAATGACTTGTATCAGTTTCAGTAGTAACACGATTGTTGTTATTGTCTGTTAGTCCCCCTTAAAAAATAATGCTTCATTATCATTAAATGATTTACATTTTGGAACTGGAAAAATGAAATAATTGTAATGTTCAATGATATTATTATTAAAATGATAAACATTTTAATGATTTTATATTATATTAATAAATATTGTATTTTTATTTTATTTTAAATTATTTTAAATGAATCATTCCAACAGAATAATACACAATAATACCATAATAATACAATTCCAAAACCAAACCGGGCCCAACAACATTCAGAACAGCAATCAACAGAGCAATTGAGAGGACACACAAACATGACACAAAACAATCCAAAAGTAGTCAAACAAAAATGAATGATATCAACAACAGTATCAATATTAATAAGAATTCCAACATAGCAGTGATTAGAAATCCCCCATTGACATTATCATCACAGCCATTTATAAAAAAAATAAAAATATTACAAAAAAATTATAATATTGTATTAATATTAAAATTATTTCCTTATCCCCATTTATAACAAAGTCAATAGTGCAAAATAACTAAGCAAAAACACAAACTACCATTGGCTCTTATTTGTTCCGTTTGTAAACAATAACAAAAATGACAACAACAAAAAAAGAGATTGTGTGATAATAAAAAATATCGAACTAATCAGTGATAGTATACTTTGTATCATTACTGTTGATATATGCATTGATTCGTCCACCCTTGTTTACATTCAAGTGTGCTAGCTTAGCGTTTAGCTATGATGTGTAGTGTAGAATTTTTAGCTATTCCTTGTCGTTGAGTCCTCAAGTGATAATTATAGTTGTAAGAAATGCAGTTTATTTGCCACCGTGGAGGCGAGGATTACTCATTTAGAACACAGTTGTCATAGTCAAGGCCTGAGGGACAATTCTGGCCCGCTTCATCATGTACGTGGCCCGCCACTTTATTTTATATGACCTGCCACATTAGGTAAATGGTCCACAACAATTGCAAGTGGCTGAAAATATAAAAACATTAATGGTTAAATGGTCCATGGTTTAAGTTTATTTCCATATTTGTATTCCTCCTTACAACATGTCTGAAAAGGAGTAGGAAGAAGCAAAGCTTATAAAATCCTACCACCTTTACAATTCATAGCTATTACTAACACATTTGTCACTTCCTGTTCTCATTTTGTAACACAATTAAATCAATGAATCAAACATAAATGATATGAATTTGTTCCTTCAATTTTGACACAAAAATGTACTCCATGTTCTATATTTTAATATTGTCAATATCTGCTCATGCAACAAGATGCTTCTGTCACGGTGCGGTCTCGAACCCAGAATTCGCCAGTTGCAGGATCCTTCAACACTCTGTCTGGCAGTATGCCAGAACACGCCCCCGCACGCGCCGAGCGCTTCACGCCCAGGCAACGCCGCAGCTGCAGACTGTCAGCAATCTGCACACCTGGAGTTCATCAGAGCGGTAGCATAAAGCCCAGTCAACCCTTGGAGCCTACGCCGGAACGTCGTTAACTCTCAGTAGTAAGCATTACATCTCTGGCTTCCCTCTTGTTGTCCTCGCCTTGTTCTCCGTGTCCTTTTTGTCTCTTTGACTCATGTCCCTTGTCTCCCTCGCAGTACCCGCCTTGTTCCGTGGGCTCGAGCTCTGTGCCTCGACCTCCTTCCGGATATTGGACTGCCTCCCTCGATCCTCGACCCTTGCCTGGACACAGACATTGTCGCTTTTCTCCTGCCCTCAACCTCCTGCCTGTCCCCGGACTTCCTTTGTGCTTCGCCCTCTTGGACTGACGAAGAATTCATCCATCACGCACGTACAACATTCTCTGGTTTTATTTACATGGTTAATTTCACACTTAGTCCTGCAACCAACACATAGAGTAGCATACACCTCCCACACAATCATCAAAGGTTACAATAAACCAAGTAACCTGAGTTTCTTCGTGATGTTGTCTCCTTCCACCCCTCACGTACATAACAGTTTTGAGCATATTTTTTTGGCTATAAAAATAGATGAATAATATTAAATATATACAATGAGATAAAAACAATTTCAAATCAAGTTATCTATCTGTCTATTTTCTACCGCTTGTCCCTCTCAGAGTGGCGGGGGGCTGGAACCTATCCCAGCTGCATTTGGGCGGAAGGCAGGATACACCCTGACCCTGGACAAGTCGCCACCTCATCACCAATCAATCAATTGCTATGGTATGAAAAGGGGTAGGATTAACTAAGCTCTGGTCCTTCCTACTCCTTTTTGGATGTGCTCTAATGAAACAACTGGAATTGTGTGATGCATTCCATTGTATCAAATGCATGTTCAAAATACACTGAAACTGAACTGAACTGAACTGAACCTATCAATTAATCTAAACAAATAAAATCATTAAAAACAGTTGCCTATGTCAATTGTGTAAAGAGCCTATTTTTATGTTCCCATATGTTCTCTGTTACAGTGGCCCTCTGAAGGTGATGTGGCCCTCAATAAAAACGAGCTTGACACCCCTGATTAGGAAGCTGCACTGTGGAAGGGCGTTAGCCATTAACGAGGACGCTACTTTGCAGTGAGAATGCCTTTGTTCGCTTGTCTCTGTCAAATTTGCTGACAGAGCTAGAATGTGTCATCAACATGCATTATCACAATATAGTGATAGTATTAAAAGCTCTATTGTCGGCCTAATTGATATGATTTATATCTTCTATATCGCGGTACCCTAGTGTATAGTCACCAGGTTTGCTGTTTTGAGCGCAACATACTGACATGCTTTGTTAGTTTGTAAAGGCAATGTTAGCACTGATGCTGATGCTAAGACAACACAGCTGTAGCGTGTTAGCATCTGTAATGTGGTAAATTAATCCATGCAAATTTAATATGCAGTTTGTGTATTTTTTTGTGTGCACTTGAAGTGATGGCCGAGGGGCCTAGGTAGACAACAACAATGTCCTTGACAGGGTTAACTAGGCTAACGATTTCACAGATCCTGTGTAAGACATTGACCTGCATTTGTAGCAATAAAACATGTTGGTCAATGACGAGGCACCATAAAAACTCTGCACTACCCAGTAAAAGAACATAACACACACTCCTTTGTTGGAAGCATTTTTTTTTAATATAGCATTATCTTTCTTTCAACAGACAGCGGAATGATTGCAATATAATTGCAGTTTTACATGACCATCATCAACTTCAATCTACTTCAAAACAAACTTATTTTTAAGCAGGAGAGGAATTACAGTGGTTTGAAAAAGTTTTCACACTCTTTGAACATTTCCACACTTTAATCATGGATATGTTTTATTGCGATTTGAAGTGAAAGACTAACAACAAGCAGCATAAGATTGTCATACATGACTTTACCCTTTTTTTCGACAAATAAAACTATCATAATAATTAGGGGTGTTCCGATACAACTTTTTCACTTTCGATACGATACAGACATTGGAGCCTTGAGTATTGGCCGATTCAAATATTAATCCGATACAATATCAACACTAATCAGAGAACATACTTGTATTATTTTGTAGTGTTGAATGTTAAAAAAGGTTCAATCAAGTGAATTTACCGAGGGAACAATGGAAAGTAGGAAACACATTATCAAATCAAATCAAATCAAAGTTTATTTATATAGCCCTAAATCACAAGTGTCTCAAAGGGCTGCACAAGCCACAACGACATCCTCAGCTCAGATCCCACATCAGGGCAAGAAAAACTCAAACCCAACGGGATACAATGAGAAACATTGGATACTTGTTTATATTGACACATGTGCTGTTTTACACAGAAATATTGTTCAATTAGGGACACTTACTTATGTCAGGCTTGTGTGTTATTGGGTGCTTAGCTGTTGTGTAGCTGCTAGCTCCTAGTAGCCTATAACATCCATGTTTACCTTTTGTCAATAGCTTGACAAACAGAAGAAAAGACCAACCTTGTGTGCTTATTGGAAGTCATGTTGATGTTAACTTGCTGTCCAGCTTTGCACAAGTAAACACGCTGCAGGACCGCTTGTATCGGAGAGTTTAGATGCAAGCTGATATCATTCAATACTTGTTGTTTTGCTGATATCAGACTGATATCAATATCAGATCGGTACATCGCCTATTAATAATAATACAACCAATAAGTGCAGTGTGCAAAAGTATTCAGCCCCGCTGTCATAGTTAAAACATTTTTGTGATATGTTTACCATATTAAGGAACATCACTTGTTCACGCCGACACAGTTCAACATGTCCGAAAAAGAGTAGGAAGAAGCAGAGCTTAATTACTCCTAGCCCTTCTCCGTGTTTCAGCAAAAAGTTTGTTCACTTTTTGTTTTAACCTGGTACCAGGTGAAAAAAGAAGAGATCTTAATACAAAACCCAAAACCAGTGAAGCTGTCACGTTGTGTAAATGGTAAATAAAAACAGAATACAATGATTTGCAAATCATTTTCAACTTATGTTATATTGAATAGACTACAAAGACAATATATTTAATGTTCCAACTGAGAAACTTGTTTTTTTTTTGCAAATAATCATTAACTTAGAATTTAATGGCAGCAACACATTGCAAAAAAGTTGGCACAGGGGCATTTTTACCTCTGTTACATGGCCTTTCCTTTTAACAACACTCAGTAAACGTTTGAAGCTTTTCAGGTGGAGTTCTTTCCCATTCTTGCTTGATGTACAGTTTAAGTTGTTCAACAGTCCGGGGTCTCCATTGTGGTATTTTAGGCTTCATAATGTGCCACACATTTTCAAAGGGAGACAGGTCTGGACTACAGGCAGGCCAGTGTAGTACCCCCACTTTTTTACTACGAAGCCACGCTGTTGTAACACGTGCAGAATGTGGCTTTGCATTGTCTTGCTGAAATAAGCAGGGGCGTCTATGAAAAAAACATTGCTTGGATGGCAACAAAAGTTGCTCCAAAACCTGTATGTACCTTTCAGCATTAATGGCACCTTCACAGATGTGTAAGTTACCCATGCCTTGGGCACTAATACACCCCCATACCATCACAGATGCTGGCTTTTGAACTTTGCGCCTAAGACAGTCTGGATGGTTCTTCCATCAGTCCATCTTAGATGTGTTCGGGCCCAGCGAAGCCGGCTGCGTTTCTGGGTGTTGTTGATAAATGGCTTTCGCATTGCATAGTAGAGTTTTAACTTGCACTTACTAATGTAGCAACGAACTGTAGTTACTGACAGTGGTTCTCTGAAGTGTTCCTGAGCCCATGTGGTGATATCCTTCACACACTAATGTCGCTTTTTGATGCAGTTGTGCCTGAGGGATCGAAAGTCACAAGCTTGCCGCTTACGTGCAGTGATTTCTCCAGATTTTCTGAACCTTTTGATGATATTACAGACCATAGATGGTGAAATCCCTAAGTTCCTTGCAACAGCTCGTTGAGAAATGTTGTTCTTTAACTGTTGGACAATTTTCTCACGCATTTGTTCACAAAGTGGTGACCCTCGCCCCATCCTTGTTTGTGAATGACAGAGCATTTCATGGAAGCTGCTTTTATACCCAATAATGGCACCCACTTGTTCCCAATTAGCCTGTTCACCGGTGGGATGTTCCAAATAAGTGTTTGATGAGCATTCCTCAACTTTCTCAGTCTTTTTTGCCACTTGTGCAAGCTTTTTTGAAACATGTTGCAGGCAACGAATTCCAAATGAGCTAATATTTGTAAAAAATAACAACGTTTCTCAGTTCGAACTTTAAATATCTTGTCTTTGCAGTCTATTCAATTGAATGTAGGTTGAAAAGGATTTGCAAATGATTGCTTTCGGTTTTTATTTACCATTTACACAACGTACCAATTTCACTAGTTTTGAGTTCTGTAGATAGATTAATAAATAAATACATTTGATGTCAGACAGTATACAGTAGTTCTCAGTCTTCTTGTTTTCCCATATACCTTGTATTATACCAGTGTATTGTTGCAATGATGCTGATAACTCATCACGTTCATTTACATGCTGAATTTTGTGGGTTTACTGTGGTAAATACACTTGTGTGCTGCTGAGGGGAGTCACGTAGAGCGCTTGTGTGCGATTATGTAACGCTCCGTGTCCGCTGTGGGGCTTGGTGTGCAGTGAAGTCATCTGCTGACTGTGATAACATTTTATTACAGGATATATAAAGGTTCCAACACAAAGTGCCTGCATTTTACATCAATTGTTTGTGAGAAACAATTATGTGTCATACGATCTACGTATTCAGATCATTCATTTCAAGAGGAAAGTCCATCACACACTAAAAAATGTTGGGTTAAAAAATAACCCAATTCTAACCCAACTGCTGGTTCAGAAAATGACAAACCCCTTAATTGAGTTATTTTAACTCAACATTTTGGTTTAATTTTTTCAACCCAACTTTTGCGTTGAATTATTTAACCAAAAAGTTGAGTTATGATAACTTCATGATGGGTTATTCCCAACCAAACTATTGGGTTGAATTATTTAACCCAAAAGTGTCACGGCATGCCCAATCCTGCATGTCATCTGCTGCAAGCGCAGCCGGTACCTTCGCTAAAAGCACGCCGGGACATGCCTCTGCTCGCTCTTCCCGCAACGCGGCCACGCTTCTGCACGGCTGCAGGCAGTCAGCAAGCAACGCACCTGGGTCTGATGAGGGCAGAAGGAATAAATACCAGTGGACCCGAAGATCCAGTGCCAGAACGTAGTTCACTCTCCGTAGTAAGCATCCCGTCTCTGGCTTCCCTCCGCGTACTTGCTCTCTCTCTGTGCTTTGCCTGTTCCTGTGTCTTATGTCCTCTGTGTTCCCCGCAGTGTTCCCTCTGTTTCTCATGATCGAGCTGTGTGCCTCGTCTTCCCACCGGATCCTCGACCCCCGCTTGGACACAGATCTCGTTGCCTCTCTCCAGCCCCCGACCTCTCGCTTGCCCACAAACTGTCTTCTCGCCTTGCCCCTCTGGTCCGACGAAGAATTCATTCAACATGCACACACAACAAACTCTGGTAACATTTACATTGTTAATTCTACACATCGTCTTGCACCATTCACGTATAGTAGCATAAACACCCCAATGCCTCATCATCATCAGCATCAAGAAATCTATCGAACTGATCCCTGCCGTTGTGTCGTCTCCTTCCCCCGCTGTAAGTAACAAAAAGCTGAGTTATGCTAACTCAATGTTTGTTGGGTGATTGTAAATCCATAATAAAAAATGTCCTTCAAGAAAAAAGTTACTTTTTAATTAAAAAAAAGCCTTTCACCCAAAAATGCGTTACCCGTTGAAAAACAACCCCATAAATGGGTCATAATTTTGAAAACCCAGAAATTTAGTTAAAATAATACCCTTATAACCCAAAAAATTGATTGCTATTCATAAAAAATAACTCCAAAATTTAACCCAACACCAGCAACTCATAAATTGTGTTATCAAAATAACCCAGTATTTTTTTAGTGTGCAGTTTGTTCGTAAGCAGAGGTCTTTTATTGCACAGGAGAAACTAGGTTAAAGCCTACAGTTTCATGAAACAGCAGTTTTGATTGATTGATTGAGAACTTTATTGACATCTTAAAGAATTGAATCCATGTAATGCTATAAGAAAGGCAAAAGGATGGCACAAAAAGCCAAAAGGCTTGTTTCCATTGTGGTCCATTAAATATTCATCACATTTGATTCATTCAATAATAAAATATATATAACCTGTAACATGTATGTAAAAAAATTACGTAAAAATGTTTTAAGAATTATGTACATATACACAGTATACATGTCAGGTGATTTGAAAACAAATTGTGGAGGTATCTCTTCTCCGGGTTCTTCGGACCACCAAGTACTGACATCACAGCTCCGTTCAGGGTTCAGAACACTGGTTTATTTCTCAATA
Organism: Entelurus aequoreus; assembly: GCF_033978785.1. Taxonomy (NCBI): domain Eukaryota; kingdom Metazoa; phylum Chordata; class Actinopteri; order Syngnathiformes; family Syngnathidae; genus Entelurus; species Entelurus aequoreus. Next base: position 42,337,982 of record NC_084731.1, on the reverse strand, counting down.
ATAGTCTCTGTTGTGCTTTTCAGCAATCGTCTTTTGTGTGTGTCAGTCTCGCTCTCGCTCTCGCTCGTGCTCCAACTCCAACTCTCCTCTCCTCCCCGGCTGCTGCCTTTTAACAGAGCGACATATGATTAAATAAACAGGCCCAGGTGGGCCATCTACGCACCTGTCGCTGATCTCGAAGCCGGTCCTGGCACACCCCGCTTCGCTGCAGGTCCGCAGGCCACGCCCCCCTCCACACGAATATATACAAAAAAAGTAGAGGTTGTAGCTTAAAGGCCTACTGAAACCCACTACTACCGACCACACAGTCTGATAGTTTATATATCAATGATGAAATCTTAACATTGCAACACATGCCAATACGGCCGGGTTAACTTATAAAGTGCAATTTTAAATTTCCCGCTAAACTTCCGGTTGAATGCTGCTATGATGACGTATGCGCGTGACGTCAATGGTTGAAACGGAAGTATTCGGACACCATTGAATCCAATACAAAAAGCTCTGTTTTCATCTCAAAATTCCACAGTATTCTGGACATCTGTGTTGGTGAATCTTTTGCAATTTGTTTAATGAACAATGAAGACTGCAAAGAAGAAAGCTGTAGGTGGGATCGGTGTATTAGCGGCTGGCTGCAGCAACACAAGCTTGAGGACTTTGACTTGGATAGCAGACGCGCTATCCGACGCTAGCCGCCGACCGCACGGATGATCGGGTGAAGTCCTTCGTCGCTCCGTCGATCGCTGGAATGCAGGTGAGCACGGGTGTTGATGAGCAGATGAGGGCTGGATGGCGTAGGTGGATAGCTAATGTTTTTAGCATAGCTCTGTGAGGTCCCGTTGCTAAGTTAGCTTCAATGGCGTCGTTAGCAACAGCATTGTTAAGCTTCGCCAGGCTGGAAAGCATTAACCGTGTAGTTACAGGTCCATGGTTTAATAGTATTGCTGATTTTCTGTCTATCCTTCAAGTCAGGGGTGTATTTCTTTTGTTTCTGTATGCAGTTAAGCACGATGCTATCACGTTAGCTCCGTAGCGAAAGTGTTTTGCCGATGTATTGTCGAGGAGATAAAAGTCACTGTGAATGTCCATTTCGCGTTCTCGACTCTCATTTTCAAGAGGATACAGTATCCGAGGTGGTTTAAAATACAAATCCGTGATCCACAATAGAAAAAGGAGAGAGTGTGGAATCCAATGAGCCAGCTTGTACCTAAGTAACGGTCAGAGCGAAAAAAAGATGCGTCCTGCACTGCACTCTAATCCTTCACTCTCACGTTCCTCATCCACAAATCTTTCATCCTGGCTCAAATTAATGGGGTAATCGTCGCTTTCTCGGTCCGAATCGCTCTCGCTGCTGGTGTAAACAATGGGGAAATGTGAGGAGCCTTTCAACCTGCGACGTCACGCTACTTCCGTTACAGGCAAGGCTTTTTTATCAGCGACCAAAAGTTGTGAACTTTATCGTCGATGTTCTCTTCCTTTCAGCAAAAATATGGCAATATCGCGAAATGATCAAGTTTGACACATAGAATGGATCTGCTATCCCCATTTAAATAAAAACAATTAATTTCAGTAGACCTTTAAATGGCGCCCTGTCTGTGACGTAAAGTCGGCTCATTCGACACACATATACTATGAGCGCTGAGCACTAATACATACAACTATGTTATTCCCTTTCTTCCTTGTGGCGACCCTTTGTAGAATGTCGCCGTAGGCAAGTGCCCATGTGGCCTGTAGCTAAGTCCTTGAGAAAATAATTTTCTTTCCAGAGGGGCGTTTCAGTCTGGTTTTAAAAACCCTAAGTAACACAGACGCTGCACTTTTTAAATACAAACAATATCATTTTAGCTACCGACCCTGGTGACTGCATCTCTCTCGCGCTTTTTAATCCAACTGCTGCATTAGATGAGGTTGACCACTACATTTGGAGCAATAAGAACTTGGGGCGCCCATCTTCTTCTGCTCCTTTGTTGAACGGGGTCCCCCAGGGACCAATTTTAGCCTCCCTTGCCCTACTTTAAAATGAATTAACTGCTTTAAAAAAAAAAAAAAAAAATTGTGATGTCCAGCTACTCATTAGGTAATGACTTAAATGCTTTTGAGATCATTTTGAGGCTGGTTTTGAAGTTGTTTTTCAAGGCGACATCTTTTAGCTTGCCACATGACAAAACACAGCGTACGGTATCTGTTGTGAGCGTACTGCATGTGTCGCACACTGTGGAAGCAGACATATCTCTCTCACCACACACACACCCCAGCTGTTCCTCTCTTTTCCTTGCTTTCCTCACGCTCATCCAATCACTAATCAACCTGGACACATTTCAGGGCCTCACAGACAGTTCAATCAATCAATCAATCAATGTTTATTTATATAGCCCTAAATCCCAAGTGTCTCAAAGGGCTGCACAAGCCACAACGACATCCTCGGTACAGAGCCCACAGAGTTATTATATAACTTTTCAAAAATGCATCAATCAGGCCTTCTTATCTTTCAGATCTGATTTTACCCTATGAGCCCTGAGATCCTCCAGCACTCATCTCCTAATTATTCCCAAAGTCAGGACACAAAGTCACGGTATGGCATCTTTCCACCATTATGGCCCCCGTCTATGGAACAGCTTGCCGGAGGACCTCAGGGCTGCGGAGAACGTTCATGTTTTTAAGAGCAGGCTTAAGACCCAACTTTTTGATTTGGCTTTTACCTGATATTAATTATTGTATTGAATTAATTTGCATTTTACTTTTTATCCTATTAGTTATCCAAGATTTTATTCAGTTATATTTATTTACTGTATATAAATACAGTATATATATATATATATATATATATATATATATATATATTTTTTTTTCTATTAATCTTCATATGTCTTACTTGGATTTTATTCTTTATCTCTACACATGGCTCTTACTATTTTACAAGTTGTATTATTTTTATTATTATTATTATTTATTATTATTCCTCAGATGGGCCTCAGCGGTTAACGGCCGTGCTTGTGGGGGGACTTTTGTGTCAGCGTACTGGTTGCCATGGTCTGATGACCTCCTGGTGCAGATGGCTCCTGTGATAGTGTTTACTCACATGTCTCCTCTGTACTCAGCCATGCAATCATTGGTCCATATTAGAGATGTCCGATAATATCGGACTGCCGATATTAACGGCTGATAAATGCTTTAAAATGTAATATTGGAAATTATCGGTATCGGTTTCAAAAAGTAAAATTTATGACTTTTTAAAACGCCGCTGTGTACACACACGCACGTAGGGAGAAGTAAAGAGCGGCAATAAACCTTAAAGTCACTGCCTTTGCGTGCTGGCATAATCACATATTATCTACGGCTTTTCACACACACACAAGTGAATGCAATGCATACTCGGTCAACAGCCATACAGGTCACACTGAGGGTGGTCGTATGAACAACTTTAACACTGTTACAAATATGCGCCACAGTGTGAACCCACACCACACAAGAATGACAAACACATTTCGGGAGAACATCCACACCGTAACATAACATAAACACAACAGAACAAATACCCAGAACCCCATGCAGCACTAACTCTTCCGGGACGCTACAATATACACCCCCCGCTACTTCCTACCACCCACCTCAACCCCGCCCCCCCAACCCCGCCCACCTCAACCTCCTCATGCTCTCTCAGGGAGAGCATGTCCCAAATTCCAAGCTGCTGTTTTGAGGCATGTTAAAAAAAATAATGCACTTTGTGACTTCAATAATAAATATGGCAGTGCCATGTTGGCATTTTTTTCCATAACTTGAGTTGATTTATTTTGGAAAACCTTGTTACATTGTTTAATGCATCCAGCGGGGCATCACAACAAAATTAGGCATAATAATGTGTTAATTCCACGACTGTATATATCGGTATCGGTTGATCTTGGAATCGGTAATCAAGAGTTGGACAATATCGAAATATCGTCAAAAAAGCCATTACCGGACATCTCTAGTCCATATAGTTGCATTCGTGTGTATGTTGTGTGTGTGTGTGTGTGTGTTTGGTATCTGTGTCCGTGCATACGTATGTGATAATGGGGGATATGGGTATTGTTTTTAACTTTGTAAAGCACTTTGCGTTGCATTTCTTTTATGTATGAAAAGCGCTTTATAAATAAAGCTTGATTGATTGAAGCACACAGTGCCAACAAAATCATATTTTACAGGATTTTGATGACAAATTTAGAGACCTGATTTGCACCCGCATGTGCCAGGGAGAAAAAAAAACAGCCTGCCCATAATGCACCACTGTCTTTTCAGCCCGTGCTCTTACCCCGTGAGTAACGTATGACTGAGCGGCCGGCTTTGGCTGCCACCTTCAATTAAGAAATAAACCTTTAATCGCTTGTTTTCCTGCAGGAGAAGAGTGGTGGTGTTGGTAGGAAAGGGGAAGAGGAGGGCCGATGAGGAGACGAAGGGGCTGAGTAATTGGGTTAAATGGTTTGTATTTGTATGGCACTTTTCTACCTTCAGGGTACTCAAAGCGCTTAAAAGGACTGAGAAAAAAAAAAAAGGACTGAGGACGGTCCCAGACCAGGAAACTTGTCAGACACGACCAATTGTGATCTAAGGCGGCCATTTTGAGAGAAAGGGTGAAGGCAGGGTTTGTTTGGAACAATTGAGTGTCAACTACTGTTGTAATGATACCGATATTTTGACACCGGTATCGGTGCTAAAATTATTTCGGTACCTTTGGTACTTTTTGGTACTTTTCTGAATAAAGGGGACCACAAAAAATCGCATTACTGGCTTTATTTGAACAAAAAATCTTAAAGTACATTAAATATGTGTTTCTTATTGCAGTTCAGTCTTTAAATAAAATAGTGAACATACAAGACAACTTGTCTTTTAGTAGTAAGCAAACAAACAAAGGCTCCTATTTGTCTGCTGACATGCACAGTAACATATTGTGTCATGTATATCCTATTATTTTGTCAACATTATTAAGTACAAGTGGTAGAAAATGAATTATTAATCTACTTGTTCATTTACTGTTAATATCTGCTTACTTTCTCTTTTAACATGGTACCGGAAGTAGCGTGACGTAGTCAATTGAACAGATCCTCACATTTTCCTATTGTTTACAATGCAGCTAGAGCGATTCGGACCGAGAAAGCGACGATTACACCATTAATTTGAGCGAGGATGAAAGATTTGTGGATGAGGCACGTTAGAGCGAAGGACTAGAATGCAGTGCAAGACATATCTTTTTTCGCTCTTACCGTAACTTAGGTACAAGCTGGCTCATTGGATTCTAAACTCTCTCCTTTTTCTATTGTGGATCACGGATTTGTATTTTAAACCACCTCGGATACTATATCCTCTTGAAAATGAGAGTCGAGAACGCAAAATGGACATTCACAGTGACTTTTATCTCCACGACAATACATCGGCGAAGCTCTTTAGCTACGGAGCTAACGTGATAGCATCGGGCCCAAATGCAGAAAAAAACAAAATAAATAAATCCCTGACTGGAAGGATAGACAGAAGATCAACAATACTATTAAACCATGTACATGTAACTACACGGTTAATGCTTTCCAGCCTGGCGAAGGTTAACAATGCTGTTGCTAACGACACCATTGAAGCTAACTTAGCTATGGAGCTAGCGTGATAGCATCGGTCTCAAATGCAGATAGAAACAAAATACATAAACCCCTGACTGGAAGGATAGACAGAAAATCAACAATACTATTAAACCATGAACGTGTAAATACACGGTTAATGCTTTCCAGCCTGGCGAAGGTTAACAATGCTGTTGCTAACGACGCCATTGAAGCTAACTTAGCTATGGAGCTAACGTGATAGCATCGGTCTCAAATGCAGATAGAAACAAAATACATAAACCCCTGACTGGAAGGATAGACAGAAAATCAACAATACTATTAATCCATGAACATGTAAATACACGGTTAATGCTTTCCAGCTTGGCGAAGCGTAAAAATGCTGTTGCTAATGACGCCATTGAAGCTAACTTAGTATAACGGGACCTCACAGAGCTATGATAAAAACATTAGCGCTCCACCTACGCCAACCAGCCCTCATCTGCTCATCAACACCCGTGCTCACCTGCGTTCCAGCGATCGACGGAAGGATTAAGGACTTCACCACGATCATCCGTGCGGTCGGTGGCTAGCGTCGGCTAGCGCGTCTGCTAGCCGAGTCAAAGTCTTCCTGGTTGTGTTGCTGTAGGCCGCCGCTAATACACCGATCCCACCTACAACTTTCTTCTTTGCAGTCTTCATTGTTCATTAAACAAATTGCAAAAGATTCACCAACACAGATGTCCAGAATACTGTGGAATTATTAGATGAAAACAGAGCTATTTTGTATTGGATTCAATGGAGTACCGATACTTCTGTTTCACTGGCTACGTCACGCGCATACGTAATCATCCAAAGGCGTTTTCAACCGGAAGTTTAGCGGGAAATTTAAAATTGCACTTTATAATTTAACCCGGCCGTATTGGCATGTGTTGCAATGTTAAGATTTCATCATTGATATATAAACTATCAGACTGTGTGGTCGGTAGTAGTGGGTTTCAGTAGGCCTTTAACAGTAAATGAACAAGTAGATTAATAATTCATTTTCTACCACTTGTCCTTAATAATGTTGACAAAATAATAGAATGGAAAATGACACAATATGTTACTGCATATGTCAGCAGATAAATTAGGAGCCTTTGTTTGCTTACTTACTAATAAAAGACAAGTTTTCTTGTATGTTCACTATTTCATTTAAGGACAAACTTGCAATAAGAAACATACGTTTAATGTACCCTAATATTTTTTGTTAAAATAAAGCCAATAATGCAATTTTTTGTGGTCCACTTTAATTAGAAATGTACCGAAAAGTATCAAAATAATTTTGGTACCGGTACCAAAATATTGGTTTCGGGACAACACTAATAGGAAGTGGGGAAGATATAAAAAGTCACACACTGGTCAACAGAAAAAAAACAGACACAATGATGAAAGTAGTGGCATGTCAGAAGGAGAAAAACTTAAAACGAGCAAATAAAGCATTAAAATAAGGATGTGTTGATATGGTTGGCTGAAGTTTTTATCTTTTTTTGCAGATGTTTGGAAGATGTCAGCTGCATGCTGGGAAAAACATTCACTGTAGAATGTAAGTGTTTCAACTACAATACTTCAATAAGTATACTTTGTACATTAATTACTTAAGGCCTCAGCCTGTACATTTTGAAGTGTAGCATTGTCACAAATCCACAAGACCAGGTGTTCCTCATCATTTTGACCTCAGGGTTTGGGGCCCACTCAAACATTAACACTGAACTTGTAATCTTAATCTTGATTTGAATCATAACCTACTTACAGTTTAAAACCTTGTCAAACGATACGAAACCATGTGTTAATCACAATGATTATTATTTATTAAACATGTAAACCTGATTACACAAAAAGTACTAAACAAAAAAACTGCAAAAGAAGGGAATTATAACAAATGATGAAAAATAAATGTACATACAATTACACAGTGCTAAAATAAATAAACCCTAACTAAATTAATAATAAATAATAATAATAATAATAAATACATGTTTCTTAAAGAAACTATCAATAAAATGAAAGTGCACATGAAAATACACCTTCACCACTTTAGTCATAATTTTTGCAATCGCAATCCCGCATGTCATCTCATGCAAGCGCAGCCGGCAGCTCCGCTAGAAGCGCGCCGGGACACGCCCCTGCTCACTCTTCCCGCATCGCAGCACGGCTACAGGCAATCATCAATCAGGGCACCTGGGTCTGATGAGGGCAGACGGCATAAAGACCAGCGGACCCGAAGATCCAGTGCGGGAACATAGTTCACTCCTCGTAGTAAGCATCCCGTCTCTGGCTTCCCTCTTTGTACTTGCTCTCTCTGTGCTTTCCCTGTGCCCTTGTGTTATGTCCTCTGTGTCCCCCGCAATGTTCCCTCTGTTTCCCGGGATCGAGATGTGTGCCTCGACTTCCTACCGGACTTTGGACTGCTTGCCTCGATCCTCGATCGACCCCCGCTTGGACACGGACCTTGTCGCCTCTCTCCAGCTTCCGACCTCTCGCTTGCCCACAGACTTCCTTCTCACCTTTCCCCTCTGGTCTGTCGAAGGATTCATCCAACACGCACTTACAACAACCTCTGGTAACATTCACATTGTTAATTTTTCACACCCCAACGCATAGTCAGTTTCAATAAACCTATTAAACTGATTCCTGTCGTTGTGTCGTCTCCTTCCCCCGCCGTACGTAACAACTATTGCCACAAGCAGTGTAAAATTGAATTACAGCTGAGTAGCTCTGCAGTCCATACGGACCGCAGCTGAGAATAATATGTTTTTGGCAGCCCTCCACGTGCGCTAGTGACCTAACTGTGCTCTATGGTTAAGAAACACTATATTAGACTATAGGCTACTGCTGTTACCGTACATGACAAAAACAATATTTACCCTCTTCTTCTTTCCTGTTTAATGGTGAATAAATTGCCATCATTTTGATCACCAAATAAAAACACTCACTTTCCCCCATTTCTCAATTGCAAAATCATGAAAAATGTATTTGCAATGACTTTTTACTTCAAATAAGGCGGACAAAGTGCTGTCCTCGGCAGGTCCGTACTTTGTCTAATACAAACTCACCAAGCAGCTTTCAGTTTTAAGAATTAACAATCTTAGATTTTTTTTACAGCGTGCTTGTTTATAGCGAACATATACAATGTGCGCGTGGCCACAGGGTAAGGGAGACGTCCTGTCACCTCATGGCTCCTCTCAAAATGTCTGACATTTGTTCCTATCCTCCCAAAATGGGGTTTGTACTTTCATCTCGCATTTGACTCAGGTTTCCATGGCAACGGGTCATGCGCTGGTTTGTGGGGGGTTGCTGCTCGCACCCACCTCACGCTTTAGTGCAGGGTCTCAAACTCAGGGCCCACAGGGCTATATTGGTGGCCCTCTACTTAACTTCACAGTTAAATGCAGTGCTTCTCACTGTGGGGGTACGCTGAGGTGTCAGGGGGGGCCTGAGAGTCAAGGGACTTCCAGTATTAGCGTCTTTTTAAATTCTTGAACGATACACAAGCCTCCGGGGACCACGGGGAAAATGTTTTATCAGTATCATCAAACTACAACTATCAAATACACATATATACTCACATACACACAATTATTCATATATATATATATATATATATATATATATATATATATATATATATATATATATATATATATATATATATATATATATATATATTTAGACTTGGACTTCCTTTTTATTGTCATTCAGATTTGAACTTTACAGTACAGATAAGAACACAATTTTGTTGCATTAGCTCATGGTAGTACAGGATAAAAAAGCAATAAGGTGCAGATATAAATAAATAGATTACTGTACAGATAAATACATTGCACTTTTTCATATGCATCCACGTTTATGGATGTATGTTATATTGTCTTTATATTCCAGCGAGTTAATCCATTTTTGGAGGGAATTGAGGGGATTATTATGATGCGTTCAAGAGTCTTACGGCCTGAGGGAAGAAGCTGTTACAGAACCTGGAGGTTCTGCTTCGGAGGCTGCGGAACCTCTTTCTAGAGTCCAGCAGTGAAAACAGTACTTGGTGGGGGTGGGAGTGGTCTCTACAGATTTTTTGAGCCCTGGTCAGGCAGCGGCTTTTTGGGATCTCCTGGATAGGAGGAAGAGTAGTCCTGATAATCTTTTCCGTCGTCCTCACCACTCTCTGGAGAGACTTCCAGTCTGAGGCACTGCAGGCTCCAGTCCAGACAGAGATGCTGTTGGTCAGTAGGCTCTCTACAGTGCCTCTGTAGAATGTGGTGAGAAAGGGGGGAGGGAGCTGTGCTGTTTTCATCCGACGCAAAAAGTGCATGCGCTGCTGAGCTCTTTTTACAAGAGCTCCGGTGTGTAGGGACCAGGTCATATTGTCAGTGATATGCACCCCCAGGAACTTGGTGCTGCTTACCATCTCCACCGCTGTGCCGTTGCTGAAGAGTGGAGCGTGGCTGGACTGGTGCTTCCTGAAGTCAACGATGATCTCCTTGGTCTTGTCGACGTTCAGGACCAGGTTGTTGGTTCTGCACCAGTCAACCAGATGTTTCACCTCCTCCCTGTAGTCTATGTCGTTGTTGTCACGGATGAGGCCCACTACTGTCGTGTCGTCCGCATACTTCACAATGTGGTTAGTAGTGGACCTGGCGCAGCAGTCATGGGTCCTCAACGTGAACAGCAGCGGACTCAGGACGCAGCCCTGGGGGGAACCGGTGCTCAGGGAGATGGCACTGGAGGTGTCGTTGCCCACTCTCACAGACTGGGGTCTGTCTGTGAGGAAGTCAAGCAGCCAGTTGCATAGGGGGGTACTGAATCCAAGGGAGGCCAGTTTGCTCACCAAATGCTGCGGGATGATGGTGTTGAATGCTGAGCTGAAGTCCAGAAACAACATCCGCACGTGTGTGTCCTTTCCTTCCAGATGTTCTAAGCTCAGGTGGAGTGCAGAGGAGATGGCGTCCTCTGTGGAGCGGTTAGGGCGATAAGCGAACTGGTATGGGTCGAATGTGGGGGGAAGTCTGGAGACAATATATTCCTTTACCAGCCTCTCGAAGCACTTCATTATGATGGGGGTGAGTGCCACGGGGTGATAATCATTGATAGATATATACATACATACACGCACACATAGGTACCTACGCTCCCACATACATACACAAATACAGTACATACCTACACACTCAAAGTTCGTACATCCACACTAGTGTTGTAACGATACCAATATTTTGGTGCCGGTACCGGTACTAAAATTATTTCAGTACTTTTCGGTACTTTACTAAATAAAGGGGACCACAAGAAAACTGCATTATTGGCTTTATTTTAACAACAAATCTTAGGGTACATTAAACATATGTTACTTATTGCAGTTAAGTCTTTAAATAAAATAGTGAACTTTTAATAAGTCTTTTAGTAGTAAGCAAACAAACAAAGGCTCCTAATTAGTCTGCTGACATACACAGTAACATATTGTGTCATTTATATTCTATTATTTTGTCAACATTATTAAAGACAAGTGGTAGAAAATGAATTATTAATTTACTTGTTCATTTACTGTTAATATCTGCTTACTTTCTCTTTTAACATGTTCTGTCGACACTTCTGTTAAAATGTAATAATCACTTATTCTTCTGTTGTTTGATACTTTACATTAGTTTTGGATGATACCACAAATTTGGGTATCAATCCGATACCAAGTAGTTGCAGGATCATACATTGGTCATATTCAAAGTCCTCAAGTGTCCAGGGACATGTTTTCTGAGTTTATAAACATAATATACATTTAAAAAAAACAAAAGAAGATGTGATGCCAAAAAATATCGACGTGATCATAGTGTTACCAACTAGATACGCGCCTGTACTTGATATCATTACAGTCATATCATTACAGTGGATGCTAGGTGTAGATCCACCAATGGCGTTTGTTTACATTTTGATACCGATGAGCTATGGTGTGTAGTGAAGCATGTTTAGCTATTCCTCGTCCTGCAGGGATGATACTGGTAGGAAATTTACTTTATTTGTCGCCATGGAGACCAGGATTAGTGATTTAGAAGTAGATAAAACACTGCAGACGGCGGATGGACGTTAGCTGCTAGCTAGCTAGCCATGTCTTAAAGCATGTCTTCCTGCAGGCGTTTCAGTGTTATATCTTCACCTTTATCTTTAGTTTTTAAGCCAAAATGTGTCCGTTCTCCCCCCTTTTCTGTCTACACACTGTGTCTGCTTGTAATTACTCTGTGATTTTGTGCCGCCAAACATGCTCCTCTGCTCATAAACCAGCAATGTCACGACGTGACTTCGACGCGGGCACAGGGGGGTGAGGGACCGGTACGTTTCAGAGACGGTATCGTACCGAAAATTATTCATTAGTATCGCGGTATTATACTAATACGGGTATACCATACAACCCTAATCACCCGTGCATTCACTGTACAAACATACATATACACATACTGTACATATGCAAGTACATATACATACATACACTCATGCATATAATCCCGTTTCATCAAACATCTATTAACGTTGTTGCCCTAGGGGAAATTTGATAACACATGGCACACTGACAAAGCTTAACCTATTGTTACTATAACAATCCACAAGGTTATTACAGTCCGCTTCTCTCTCTTCCCCTCCATTTATCTGCTTTCTCTTGTAATTCAAGTTATCATTACATGTATGTATTGTTACATTTGAAACAATTGATAGTTGATAGTAGAGGTATTTATTGTTATTATTCATTATCAATAGGGCTATTTCTATTGGTATTTGTATTGCTCCATTTGTAGTGTAATAATGTTCATTGTCATTTCTCTAGTGTAGGCAGCACAGTGGAACAGGGGTTATTGCGTGTGCCTCACAATACGAAGGTCCCGGGTTCGATCCTGGGTTTGGTATCTTTCTGTGTGGCGTTTGCATGTGCTCCCTGTGACTGCGTGGGTTCCCTCCGGGTACTCCGGCTTCCTTCGACCTCCAAAGACATGCACCTGGGGATAGGTTGATTGGCAACACTAAATTGGCCCTAGTGTGTGAATGTGAGTGTGAATGTTGTCTGTCTATCTGTGTTGGCCCTGTGATGAGGTGGCGACTTGTCCAGGGTGTACACCGCGTTCCACCCGAATGCAGCTGAGATAGGCTCCGGCACCCCCCGCACCCCCAACGGGACAAGTGGTAGAACATGGATGGATGGATTGACATTTGTGGTGTAATAATGTTCATTGTCATTTCTGTATTATTATATGGGAGTAGACTAAATAAAAAAGGGTGGATATACTGCAATTGTTAAGTGGGAATTCCTGGGAATCTGAATTTTCAGAAGCAGAAACATGTTAGCTTGAATGTCCAGGGTGAGTGGAGTGTGTGGACGGCTCACATTGTGTGAGAAATGTGGGAGTTGTGCAAGTTTGAAAATTGTCCCATTCTGTTATGTACATGAGGGGAGTAGACGGCACAGACCGTAAGAGGGCGTATTTAAGCTCAATGATTTATTATATATATATATATATATATATATATATATATATATATATATATATATATATATATATATATATATATATATATATATATATATATATATATATATATATATATATACAATATATATATAAAATAACGAAACAATAATACTATAAACTAGAGAAAGAAGTGTGACTAAATCCAAAAAGGTGTATAGTGTGTGACTTTGTGCTGTTGTGTGTTACCGGGAGTGTTGAGCGAGGGGCTGAAGTCCCGGAGGGGAAAGGCAGGCTCGAATGTCCGTGAGACAAGCAGGAAGTCGGGGGTTATAGCGGGGCGGTCCGTGTCCAAGCGGTAAGTCGAGACCCAAGAGGCAGTCCGGGAAGCAGGGGGAACAAGGAATGACGAGACACCCAGCACGTCAACGCGGGAACGGAGGTCTACAGTAGGATCGACAAGGAGGACAACGAGACAATCAATAACACGGGGAAGAAAAACACAGAGCGAAAAGTGTGCATATAGCAGGGTTAGTCGGCTTACGGTACACGAACGGATGGTTACGTTCTGACCCGGGATAGCAGGTTGTGCAGGCTTTTGAAGGCAGGACCTCTGATCAACTTCAATTGTGCTGATTACCGGTGATTGACTGCAGCTGCCAGCTTCAGCAGGACTGACAAGCGCAGGTGCACTTTTGGAGGCGCAATCAGCAGAGCGCACAGATGAGAGCGCATTGGAATTCTCCCTTGCCGTGACACATTCATTTTCAATGGGGAAAATGTCTGGTCAAACCTGGAATTCCAGCTTAACTGGGACATTTGGGAAGATCAAAACATGGTTGCCATCGATTCCCGACTGAGCTGAACGTTTTGATGATTGAATGGTTCTGATTGGATCAAAATTGGGGGCGATGAAAGCCGGCAAAGTTTTTCGGAATAGCTGAATCAGAATAACATACGTGTGAATGCCTTGTGGCGTTCATATAATGATACTATTTATAGTCACGACGGAGAGTGAGGGCAGTCCGAAATATTTTCTTCTTCCTATTCACCTCCCACTCACCCGTGAGTATAAATAGTATAATTTGTCTATAAAATTGTTATACCTATACCTCTGCATAACATTGTAAGTTTATTAACATTAAAGAAAACAACACACCAATCTTTCCTTGTCTTCCAACATGGTTAGGCTACATACGCTTCATCATCTTCTGGTATGGCAAAAAAAGCATGTTCCTCGAGGTCACACACAGGAGAAGAACTGCTCAATGTGAACCTACTGAAAGGGTCATTACCTTTACAGCAGAGGGTTTCACTTCCAGGGCTAGGTGGCATGTCCGGGCCCCCACAGTGTCCAATTTTTTGGTGAGTCCCGCCGGTGCCTACGGTGGTATTCGGTCAGCCAGAAGCGTGCGGTGGCAACTTTGTTTGTGCCTGACTTTGGTGCTTCTCAACGAGCCCAGTCCCCCATGTAAAATATCTTACCAACACAATTAGCAAATATTATTTTTGTTTTTAGAGAGAGAGATGTGGGAGACCTAAAGACGCAGACAGCTGTTTTAGGCCCTGTCTACATTAACCCCTTAAATGAATAATTATTTAGCATTAGCATCCTGTCAGCCACACTAAACCATCGTTTAAGGTTCCCCATCTTGACATTTTTTTTACACAGGTAAGTGCGCCGTGTATTTCTTGAATCTCTGGCTCTTAGCTTTGTATGAACTCATTGATGGTTTACAAACTGAGTTCGTAGAGGAAGTGATGCCTGAAAGACAGCGGCCCACACAGGAAGTGATGCCAGAAAGAACTCACAGCCAGCTTTATAACAGACTCTTGTGGAAATCACACATGAATACCTTAAAAGAAGGAAAGGCGCGATTGCAGCTATTTGGGATACAACACATCTCAGACGGCAACATAGCAATGTTAAAGTGACGGTTTTGGATAAGGCCTGAAAGAACGGCAGCCTGGTGGGATATGTTTGTCAAAGAGTGTGTTGTGCCATAGGAACGGCAAGAGAACTTTCGAATGTCCAGGTCAGCTGTGATTCTACTAAGCGAAAAACTTTGTCCATTTGTCGAAGGGGAGACAGCGAGAATGCGGGCTCCCGTGGACGAGGGAGTACTACGGAAGACAGCGAATGCATTTGAACTGGCAAAGCAGACTACCAGTTATTGTCCGCGATGTAAATCGAGCGATTACTCAACGTCTAGTTTTGTATTCCATAACTATTGTGAAGTCATGAAGTGGTTGTACGACCGCCAATTTCAGCCTACAAGCACAGTGTCCTGACCAGATATCTAAAACCCTAGATAGATTGTTGTAAAATGTTATTTATCACATTGTTTACTTCCACACCTCCATTAAAGATATGGTTCATGTATGGTGGCTCAGGTGTGATTCACTACAATAGTCTAACAGCTGCTGATGGTGAGGCAAGCAAGGTTAGGAGAAATGTGGCAATAGGCTACATTGAAACACAAGGTAAGAATACACTTCCAGGTCAGAGGTAACTATGACGCGCACATTTTTTTTTGCTCATGCGTACTAGGTCGCGTTGTGGGCGGAGGGGGTCTTAAACGGTGGCATTGTGTGTATGTGTGGACAAGGATAAGGTTAGGTGGGATATGGCCTGGATAACCTTAGCCAGCTTAGTGTAGAAAGGGCCTTAGACAGATGACACCAGGAAGCAGCGACCAGAAGTGGCGATCCCTCTATACTGACAGCCAAACTTGTCAGCAGATAAGAATGATCTCTTACTCTAGAAAAACTATTTGTCTGCAGACAAGCGTCTTTTACTAATGATGAACGCAATCGATCAGCCCTCCCAACACACCGGCTGTACGTGGGGAGCGTCAGCAGGCACTTGACAAAATAGAGCAGTTCCCTCTTAATGAGTATTTAAAGACATTTAAATGTGTGAGGGATATAAAAAAATATCTATTCAATTCTATGTATTATATATCAACCACATTTTTCACGAACCTCTTGCAGAACCTCTGCGGACCCCCTGTTAAAGACCTCTGCTTTAAAGCAAGGCTATCCAAAATGTGCTGCCCAGGGCTAGTTTTTATTTGCTGGTAGAAAATTGTGGCATTTCAATTGGTGGCATCTGTGTGTTGTAAATCTCTCAAAATAAACTTACATTTCTGTCTCTTTTTAACTCTAAATCATAAATGTACAGATATTAAACTACTCAAAATGTATTTTGGTCCCTGAATTATTCATACTTATATACATACATATGCGCACACATAGGTACCTACGCTCCCACATACATACTCAACGTTTGTACATCCACACGCACATGGACTGTACAAACATATATGTATACTGTACATACTGTACATATACATTCACTGTACAAACATACATATACACATACTGTACATATACAAGTACATATACATGATTACACTCATGCATATAATCACGTTTCATCAAACATACACTACCGTTCAAAAGTTTGGGGTCACATTGAAATGTCCTTATTTTTGAAGGAAAAGCACTGTACTTTTCAATGAAGATAACTTTAACTAGTCTTAACTTTAAAGAAATACACTCTATACATTGCTAATGTGGTAAATGACTATTTTAGCTGCAAATGTCTGGTTTTTGGTGCAATATCTACATAGGTGTATAGAGGCCCATTTCCAGCAACTATCACTCCAGTGTTCTAATGGTACAATGTGTTTGCTCATTGGCTCAGAAGGCTAATTGATGATTAGAAAACACTTGTGCAATCATGTTCACACATCTGAAAACAGTTTAGCTTGTTACAGAAGCTACAAAACTGACCTTCCTTTGAGCAGATTGAGTTTCTGGAGCATCACATTTGTGGGGTCAATTAAACGCTCAAAATGGCCAGAAAAAGAGAACTTTCATCTGAAACTCGACAGTCTATTGTTGTTCTTAGAAATGAAGGCTATTCCACAAAATTGTTTGGGTGACCCCAAACTTTTGAACGGTAGTGTATATTAACGTTGTTGCCCTAGGGTAAACTGGGTAACACATGGCACACTGACAAAGCTTAACCTATTGTTACTATAACAATCTACAAGGTTAATATCGTTGGCTTCTCCTTCTTACCCTCCATTTATCTGCTTTCTTTTGTATTTCAAGTCATCATTACATGTATGTATTGTTACATTTGAACAATTATATTGTTGATAATAGAGGTAATTATTGTTATTATTCATTATCAATAGTGATATTTCTATTGGTATTTGTATTGCTCCATTTGTAGTGTAACAGTGTTCATTGTAATTTCTGTATTATTAATATTTATTTCACTAACTGCTTCTTTGCTATCACTTTTACCATCATATTTGTAATTCCATCCATCCATCCATTTTCTACCGCTTGTCCCTTTTTGGGGTCGCGGGGGGTGCTGGAGCCTATCTCAGCTGCATTCGGGCGGAAGGCGGGGTACACCCTGGACAAGTCGCCACCTCATCGCAGGGCCAACACAGACAGACAGACAACATTCACACTCACATTCACACACTAGGGCCAATTTAGTGTTGCCAATCAACCTATTATTATATTCAATTCTATTAATTTTGTCTTTATTTTAACAAAAAATCTTAGGGTACTTTGAACATATGTTTATTATTGCAAGTGTGTCCTTAAACAAAATAGTGGACATACAAGACAACTTATCTTTTATTAGTAAATAAACAAACAAAGGCTCCTAATTTAGCTGCTGACATACGCAGTAACATATTAAGTCATTTTCCATTCTATTATTTTGTCAAAATTATTAAGGACAAATGGTAGAAAATGAATTATTAATCTACTTGTTAATTTACTGTTAATATTTGCTTACTTTCTCTTTGAACATGTTCCATCTACACTTCAAATGTAATAATCACTTTTTCTTCTGTTGTTTGATATTTTACATTAGTTTTGGATGTTACCCAAAATTTGGGTACCAATCCAATACCAAGTAGTTACAGGATCATTTATTTGTCATATTCAAAGTCCTCATGTGTCCAGGGACGTATTTTCCGAGTTTATAAACATAATATAAGTTTTTAAAAAACGAAAGAAGATGTTGTGATGCCAAAAGAATATCGACGTAATCATAGTAGTATCGACTAGATACACTCTTGTACTTTGTATCATTACAGTGGATGTCAGGTGTAGATCCACCAATGGCGTTTGTTCACATTGTGACGCCGGTGAGCTACGGTGTGTAGTGAAACATGTTTAGCTGTTCCTCGTCTTGCAGGGATGATACTTGTAAGAAACTTACATTATTTGTCGCCATGGAGGCGAGGATTAGTGATTTAGAAGTAGCTACAACACTGCCGATTGCGGATGGACGTTAGCTGCTAGCTAGCTAGCCATGTCTTTTAAAGCCTGTGGGCGTTTCAGTGTTATAACTTCACCTTTATCCTTAGTTTTTAAGCCAGAATGCGTCCGTTCTCCCTTTTCTGTCTACACACTGTGTCTGCTTGTAAGTACTCCGTGATTGTGCGCTGCCGAACATGCTCCTCTGCTCGTAAACCAGCAATGACACGACGTGATGACAACGGGGGGTGCGGGAGGTGGCGGACCGGTACTTTTCAGGGGCAGTATAGTACCGAATATGATTAATTAGTATCCCGGTACTATACTAATGCCGGTATACCGTACAACCCTAGTGTCTACTTAAAGTGTGAGTGCTGGCATTAAACGACTAATGAAGCAACAGGATACAAATCAACGTTTTTTCGAATCGTTTAGTCCCCATCCATCCATTCATCCAATGGACAGCTTTGTGCACTGGGAAGAAAGATGTGTCTTTTCCATAGTGTTCTCACAAAGTTGGAAGCACACACTTGTCCAAAATGTCTTGCTTAGATGAAGAAGACAACTAAGAAGTCTATCCAACCTCTGATTGATCGATCGATCGGTTCAGAGCTTTTGCATGTGCGTTGCCGCGTGTGTGTTGGAAAGGAGTTTGAGAATTTGGTTATCCTTTCAGCCGAGCGGCGAGGAGATTAGACGCCCGCCTCTGTGAGGAGGACAAAATAAAGAGGTGACTTAGAAGGGCTGAATAGGCGAGCAGCAGCTCGGTGGAGCGGATAATGCTTCGTTAAGGAGACGCTGATTGGCCCGCCGGATAAATTCCCCTCGGAGCGACGGCAACAATGGCAGCTTTTGTTGAGTCACAAGTGAGGAATCGCAGGCACACACAGCGTAATGTTGACGCTGTAGGACCTCCTCTCAAGCCTCACTTTTGTACTTTATTTGGCTATTTTGTAGCATTTAAAACAGCTACAATGTCACACTTTTGTTCAGGACTAACACATTTTGATCCATCTTACATTTACTTTAGCTTCTTTAGCTACATCACCTACTTTTTTTTTTTGCAGTCACACCACGGCATTAAGTTCAAAAGCCCCTCTCTGATTGAGCTTTTTTTTATAATTGGTGCGACCTAAATACCTGATATTGCATTGGATTTTGGAAAAAAGTTGCCATATTTTGAGTCTTTTTCCCCCCCAAATAGCATTGCATCCATTTGTATTGTTCCCAATGAGCTTTTCAGCATTTGTATGCTCGTACAACACTTAAAACCTTTAACATATCAGTATGTGTAAATCAATTATGGGATAGATTAACCAAATAAATGAAACAAAGCACCATCATGATTCAGTTTAAGAGACTCTTCAAACTACAAGTGTTCATTAAGTACACAGAACAAGAATTATGATAAATATCTTGAACTTTTTTATTGAGACAAAGATAATTTATGTATTTAATATTTGTTTACTTACTATGGTATATTGTTTGTTTATTATTTATTTGTTCACTGTTATGTTACAGAGAACAAGAAAATAGGATAAAATTGCTATGGTATGAAAAGGGGTAGGATTAAATAAGCTCAGTTTCTACCTACTCCTTTTCGGAAATGCTGTAATGAAACAACTGGAAATATGTGATGGATCACATTGTATCGTACGCATGTTTGAAATAAACTGAAACTGAATTGAACTGAACTGAACTGAACTGAAATATATTGTATTGTAATTATTATTCTGCTCTTTATTCGTCCGCTTTCGAGTTCTGCCAATTTTTTTCCACCAAAAAATTACCACAATTCCAGGAATTCCACATTTTCCAGGACATGTTGTCCCATTCAAAATGATTTGTTGTCCAAATTGTAAAAAAATACAAAAAACAACTGTAGATTTTATGGTAAAAATACCCCCTAAAAAACTGGCAGCTCTGTCGCCAGAAATTTACGACTTTTACAACGGAAACTTTCTGAAAACTGTGCTGCCAGTTGTTGTTTTTTACCGTAAAATCTACTGATTTATTTTCGCCATATTTCTCAACCGATTAAAAAATTCTACCATGAACACGTTCCACTCATCCTGGACATTCAAATGAACAGTTTTGAAAGATTTTTTCCCCATATTCCCACTTTTCAATACAATTTTTTCCAACATTTTTTCTTTGAAATACTACCCACATTTTTCAAGCAAACTATTACACCATCAAAACATGCCACTTATACAGGACATTTAGGCTATCTATTTGTATACAATTCAGGGTCAAATGTGTTGTTATTTCACACATGCTAAATGTGAGCATATCTTCTTTTCCCCTGCCCATTTGCAGGTATACACCCAAGAGTCATTGATTTTATTACCTGATGTTCTATGGCCAGCGTGCTAACTGTTAGCATTTCAGTTTGGCTTCGGCTCTACAGCATTCAAACACAATTTCTATCAAAATTGCTTTTTGCAGTCATCAATGTTTTAAGTCAGGGGTAGGCAACCCAAAATGTTGAAAGATCCATATTAGACCAAAAATTAAAATTAAAAATCTGTCTGGAGCTGCAAAAAATGAAAAGCCTTATATAAGTGTTATAATGAAGGCAACACATTATGTAAGTGTCTATATTAGCTATAGTAGCCTATTATCAAAATGACTTTAAACTTCGTTTGACAGGAATGTTGTGTTTAAATTTTTATTTTACACATTTTTGCAACATTGGAAATCATTAGTAAAATGGAGGCTTCTCATAAGGATGAGATACATTCTGGAAAATACTGACTCAGAATTACCAAAGGTATAGATGTGTGTGTCCAAGTTAAAGGAAACAGCAGGCTGTCTTCTTTTAATGGATTTATTACAATCTTTGCAAGCTAACATTTGCTGTGGTCTGGAACAACATGGCACACAAACAACTATGACAAATGCAGCCAATATTACAGACAGATAGTGTGTCATGAGACATGCAAATATAAATTAAATACACAGAGGACATAAGTAAAGGAAATTAAATTAGCTCAAATATACCTACAAACGAGGCATAATGATGCAATATGTACATACAGCGAACCTAAATGGCACGTTAGCATCGATTAGCTTGCAGTCATGACAGCTGGTAACTGTCAGCATTGTAACAGACATAATTGCGCGATATGTAAGAAGGGTGGTTCGATTCAAAAACTTGTGGTGTCCACTCATGGGTACTATCAGAATAAGGTCGATATGGGAGTGATTAGGTGGATATTGTTATTTGCTTAAAATCATTTTTTGTTGTTTTTGTTCATGTTTGTAAATTCAGGAAATAATTCCTTAGACACAGGAGAGTTGCAGGGCAAAAACCAAAGGATTTAAATGAGATATAGTAGTGTTTGCTTTGGTTTAGTTCCTGTGTACTATTGACTTTGTTTTGCTCAAACAATTGTATGTAATAAAAGAGAATAAAGAAAATGTGTTTAAATATTGAGCTGATATTGTCAGACTGTCAATAACACTCGCCATAAACAAATAGAATAATTTACAGTTAGTACATTTGAAATGTATTGGTATTGGTATCTGCCGATCTCATAGTTCCCTGATCGGAACATCATTTACAGGACCACACATTACCTGTTACAAGTTCCGTCTGCTATCATTTTTACATGTTTTACGACATGCTTTATTAGCCCAGCTTTCACTGAGAACAAGTGTTGTCTCGATACCAATATTTTGGTACTGGTACCGGTAACAAAATCTTACGGTACATTAAACCTATGTTTGTTATTGCAATTTTATCCTTAAATAAAATAGTGAACATACCAGACAACTTGTCTTTTATTAGTAAGTAAACAAACAAAGGCTCCTAATTAGTCTGCTGATGTATGCAGTAACATATTGTGTCATTTATCATTCTATTATTTTGTCAACATTATTAAGGACAAGTGGTAGAAAATGGATTATTAATCTACTTGTTCATTTACTGTTAATATCTGCTTACTTTCTCTTTTAACATGTTCTATCTACACTTCTGTTAAAATGTAATAATCACTTATTCGTCTGTTGTTTGGATGCTTTACATTAGTTTTGGATGATACCACACGTTTAGGTATCAATCCGATACCAAGTAGTTACAGGATCATACATTGGTCATATTCAAAGTCCTCATGTGTCCAGGGACATATTTCCTGAGTTTATAAACATAATATGAATTAAAAAAAAAAATAAAGAAGATGTTGTGACGCCAAAAAATATTGACATATTCAAAGTAGTATCGACTAGATACGTGCCTGCACTTGATAACATTAGAGTGGATGTCAGGTGTAGATCCACCAATGGCGTTTGTTTACATTTTGACGCAGGTGAGCTACGGTGTGTAGTGAAGCATGCTTAGCTATTCCTTGTCCTTCAGGTATGATACTTGTAAGAAACTTACTTTATTTTTCGCCATGGAGGCGAGGATTAGTGATTTAGAAGTAGCTAAAACACTGCTGACGGCGGATGGACGTTCGCCGCTAGTTAGCTAGCCAAGTCTTGAAGCACCTCTTCCTGAGGGCGTTTCAGTGTTATAACTTCACCTTTATTGTTAGTTTTTAAGCCAAAATGCGTCCATTCTCCTTTTTCTGTCTACACACTGTGTCTGCTTGTAAGTACTCTGTGATTGTGCGCTGCCGAACATGCTCCTCTGCTTGTAAACCAGCATTGTCTCGATGTGACTTTGACGCAGGGAGATGCGGGACAGGTACGTTTCAGAGGCGGTATAGTACCGAAAATGATTCATTAGTATCGTGGTACTATACTAATACCGGTATACCATACAACCCTACTAAGAACTTTGTGGAACCGTTAAAAGTTATCTATAGCTGGGATTTTTGTTGGTAAGTGAGTGACCATGAGATATCACAATGACTTTCTGTTCAGTGCAAAATAAGATTTAAAAAAAAGCACAGCAGTCTCACTCTGTATTATACGGCCATTTATTATAAAATGATATGCTGAAGCTTTGCTGTTGTTGTATTAAAGACACAACAGCATACACAATAGAACCAGGTTTGATGAAAGTATCGGTTATTGTAATGACGATGTAATGGCGACTACAAAACAAAGAAAGACAACCTGTGTGAAGATAGATAGATGCACAGATAGAAATTCTCCCTCCCAGAATGCACTGCACAGCAGCCATGGCAACACACTCCTGCAAAGATTATTTCCATGGCAACCTCACATAACGCCAGCCGCTCGACAAAACAATGACAACCATGACTCAATGGATTGAGCGAGACAAACTTTCTTGTATTCTTGCCGTGTCATGTCACTGTGATCGCGTTTGTGCACACTAGCAATCCCCCCCACCCCCAGGCCAGGGTGGCAGCTGTTTACCAGGAAGATGGAGTATAAGCTCCCTGTCTGAGCAACCGGGTGGTCAGATGACAGTCGCTAATCTCTGGCGTGGCTCATTGCGTGCACGCTGGGATTAAAAAGGTGGCACACCTCATGCTGCACCTGTGACCCTCTGTGGTCCCACACAGTCCATGTACTCGTACAGAGTTCAACATTTTAGCAATGAAAAATGTTAACATTTCCATTAATTATGTTATTTGGGGCTCAACTGTCACTTGTCGGGGTTACAAAACCCAAAACCAGTGAAGTTGGCACGTTGTGTAATTTGTACATATAAACAGAATAAATTATT
Organism: Entelurus aequoreus; assembly: GCF_033978785.1. NCBI lineage: Eukaryota > Metazoa > Chordata > Actinopteri > Syngnathiformes > Syngnathidae > Entelurus > Entelurus aequoreus. The sequence goes on along the minus strand of NC_084731.1, from coordinate 42,314,019 downwards.
TGCAAATCCTTTTCAAATTATATTCATTTTAATAGACTGCAAAGACAAGATATTTAATGTTCGGACTGAGAAACAATTTTTTTTTTTGTAAATAATCATTAACTTAGAATTTAATGGCAGCAACACATTGCAAACAAGTTGGCACAGGGGCATTTTTACCACTGTGTTACATGGCCTTTCCTTTTAACAACACTCAGTATGTTCCTGATTGATGTACAGCTTAAGTTGTTCAACAGTCTGGGGGTCTCCGTTGTGGTATTTTAGGCTTCATAATGCGCCACACATTTTCAACGGAGACAGGTCTGGACTACAGGCAGGCCAGTCTAGTACCCGCACTCTTTTACTACGGAGCCACGCTGTTGTAACACGTGGCTTGGCATTGTCTTGCTGAAATAAGCAGGGGCGGCCATGATAACATTGCTTGGGTGGCAACATATGTTGCTCCATGCTACGGTTGTACAGGAGGAAGGAGACGGCACAGACATGAGGGATGTTGTTTAGCTCTATTTATTCATTGATATGCACAATACATATAAATAATAAAATGAAGTGTTTAATAAATCCAAAATGTGTATGGTGTGTGACTATGTGTGAAATTTAACTGCTGAGTGTTACCTTGAGTGTTGAGCGAGAGGCGGAAGTCCAAGAGGGGCTAGGCGGGCTCAGGGAGGAGAGAGGCGTCAATAAGTCCGTGTCCAGGCTGGAGGTCGAGATCCAAGAGGCAGCCAAGGAAGCAGAGGGAATACGGGGAGACGAGACACACAGTTCGTACTTTGGGAACAAAGGCAGGCTGCAGGGAGGACAACAAGGAGGACACAAGACAAGTCAACACGACAGGTGAGAGCACACAGAGAGAGCAAGAGTGCATAGAGCTAAATATTCGCTTACTGTACAGGAACAGATGACTACGTTCTGGCGCCGGACAGCAGGTTGTGCTGGCTTATGAAGGCAGGTCTCATCATCAGCTTCAGGTGATTGATTGCAGCTGATTGCTGCAGCCGGACTGGCACGCGCCTTGCGCGCTCCCGGAGGTGCGCCCAGCGCAGCACACACATGAATGCGCACTGATGTGCGCCCGGGCCGTGACACTCCAAAACCTGTATGTACCTTTCAGCATTAATGGTGCCTTCAAAGAAGAGTAAGTGCCCTTAAGTGCCCATGCCTTGGGCACTAATACACCCCCATACCATCACAGATACTGGCTTTGGAACTTTGCGCCTAGAGCAATCCGGATGTTTCTTTTCCTCTTTGTTCCGGAGGACAGGTCGTCCACAGTTTTCAAAAACAATTTGAAACGTGGACTCGTCAGACCACAGAACACTTTTACACTTTGCATCAGTCCATCTTAGATGAGCTCGGGCCCAGCGAAGCCGGTGGTGTTTCTGGGTGTTGGTGATAAATGGCTTTCGTTTTGCATAGTAGAGTTTTAACTTGCACTTACAGATGTAGCGACAAACTGTAGTTACTGACAGTGGCTTTCTGAAGTGTTCCTGATCCCATGTGGTGATATCCTTTACACACTGATGTCGCTTTTTGATGCGGTATCGCCAGAGGGATCAAAAGTCATGGGCTTAGCCGCTTATGTGCAGTGATTTCACCAGATTCTCTGAACCTTTTGATGATATTACGGATTGTAGATGGTGAAATCCCTAATTTCCTTGCCATAGCTTGTTGAGAAATGTTGTTCTTGAACTGTTGGACAATTTGCTCACGCATTTGTTCACAAAGTGGTGACCCTCGCCCCATCCTTGTTTGTGAATGACTGAGCATTTCATGGAAGCTGCTTTCATACGCAATCATGGCACCCATCTGTTCCCAATTAGCCTGTTCACCTGTGGGATGTTCCAAATAAGTGTTTGATCAGCATTCCTCAACTTTCTCAGTCTTTTTTGCCACATGTGCCAGCTTTTTTGAAACATGTTGCAGGCATCAAATTCCAAATGAGCTAATATTTGCAAAAATAAAGTTTTCCAGTTTGAACGTTGAGTATCTTGTCTTTGCACTCTATTCAATTGAATATAGGTTGAAAAGGATTTGCAAATCATTGTATTCTGTTTTTATTTACCATTTACACAACGTGCCAACTTCCCTGGTTTTGGGTTCTGTAGAATCAGTCATGCTGAAGGGTCAACAGCAGTAAGGCAAAGGCGGAGCTTGGAAAAAGAAAACAAGCAATCAAGGTCTACAGATTAGATTTGTTTTTTGTTTTTCTTCAGGAGAAAGGTCGATGCTTCAAGTCAACACTTAAAAAAAAAAAAGCATCAATCTAAACAACAAATATTTAAAGTCAATCAGCATCTCGAAAAGTTGTAAGTAATACTAATACAATACTAATACCGTTTACAAATAAAAGTGTGTTGTTTTAAAAGCAGGGTCATAATTCTGTGTTGTCTGAGGTTCAGTAAACAGACTGCAGGGTTGACAAGGGCGAGGTTAAAAAGGTTCACTCTCAACTCAAACTCATTTCTCTTCTTGCCACCAAAGCCAGCAGTATTTTATTCTGTTGAAGTTATTGAATATTTTAAATCAATTAAATCAATCAGCTGTTACATAAACATAGGAATCCTACAGCATTAGCTTTAGTCCTAATATTACTTACTAGCTGATGTAAACATTAGCTTTAGTCAATGTGGAACCTTTAAAGCAGGGGTTTTCAACATTTTCCGGGTTAAAAACTTCCAAACTGATGTAAAAATGCAGCAGGGAACCCCTACTTATACATAGCCCTTATATAATTGATTGAAATTAAACTGGTCCAAAAAGGTAACTTGTTATTGTGCAAAACTACGATATTCAAATAATACAGTAATGATACTTGCGCGCTAATTGTTAGCCGGCCACTACTGAGCTAATCACTAACAAGCCACTGACGTGTTAATCGTTAGCTGGCAACGAGAGTGCTAATCGCTAGCTTACAGTCATCTTGCTAATCGCTAACTGTCTTTTTAAAAAATAAAAAAAAAATGTATTCATTTGATAGGAAAATCATAATACAGGTACAAAAAAATTAAATAAATAAATACAAAATAAAAATAATAATAAAAGTAAAATAATACAACCCCCTCCCACCCCCCATCCTACGTTTCAGTCACAGTGGGTAGCAATGTACTGTCTTCCTCTTCACCACAAGCAGATAGAGAATCACACAAACTGACTAAAAGGAAAACAAGTAACAACAAAAATAAAAATCACAAACATACAGAGAAGTGTCACTGAATAAAAACAACAACAACAAAAAAAAGAGTTGAGGTAAGTGGAAAGGTTCATTGTCAACAGTGAATGTCACATTTATCCTATAGTGTCTTTAATTTAGCTATGTAACTAATTATGCAGCCCAGTCAAAGTCAAATTGTTTTGGTGTACCCCTCACATTATATTTAATTTTATCTAAATCTAAGAAAAACATGAGGTCCTTAAGCCATAGGGAGGCTATTTGTAATCCCTTTTATCTTTAATGCTTACATAATGCTTATATAATTAATGTTCATCATTTTAAAAGGGGTCATATAATGGAAAACCAACTTTTCTTGTTGTTAGTGAACGTTATGTTACGCTCTGTAAGACTAATACGTAATGCTTAAAATGACCAACATGCACAAATATCACATGTTGTTAAAATTGTGCCTGTTGCTACATTGCATATACCGTATTTTTCGGACTATAAGTCGCAGTTTTTTTCATAGTTTGGCCGGGGGTGCGACTTATACTCAGGAGCAACTTATGTGTGAAATTATTTTCACATTACCGTAAAATATCAAATAATATTATTTAGCTCATTCACATAAGAGACTAGACGTCAGAGGTGTGGACTCGAGTCACATGACTTGGACTCGAGTCAGACTCGAGTCATGAATTTGATGACTTTAGACACGACTTGACAAAATGTATAGAGACTTGCAACTCGACTTAGACTTTAACATCAAATAGTCAAATTAAGCCGCAGGCTCCACTCCTGGTGGTGCCCTTCCGTCAATTCCTTTAAGTTTCAGCTTTGCAACCATACTCCCACCCGCTTTGAACACGGCCTCTGCTCCCTCAGCACGCCTCCACGGCCTCACCAAGGAAATAGACTCTTCTCAGCGATCCTCATTTCCTGAGAATGAGGATCGCTGTAACACGTGGCTTGGCACGTGTTACAGCGATCCTGGAAAAGGCCCTTGAAAATCCGGGGGAGAAGGTGTAAATCTCGCGCCAGGCCGTACCCATATCCGCAGCAGGTCTCCAAGGTGAACAGCCTCTGGCATGTTAGAACAAATCACTTGGACTTGAGCCTTTTGACTTGACATGACTTGCTACTTTCCCCAAAACCTAAAGCTTAAAAAGTTATTTGGGAGCGCTCCGTAGCTTTCATTTTGTACGTGTCTGTCTATCAGCGTGTGTGCTGCGTGTCAGCGTGTGTGCTCTCAGTACAACAGCCAATGAAATTTGATCTACATTGTTTTCATCACACAGCATTCATCCAATCAAATTGCAGGACAACCAATGAACAAGAGTTGTCAAACAACGCGCCAGTGAGAAAGATTTATACCAAAGTTGGTTTCGTTCGGGTATAAAAACTACGATTTGGTCAACGAATTGCCGTATGCAAATCACGCAGTTCGAATATTACAGACGGAGACGCAACAACTTCCAACTTCGTTCGACATTTGAAGTTGCACAAAGAAGGGTAAGTTTTGAATGTAAGATAACGTTTATTGGCTAAGTAACATGACTTTTATTTGCTGTGTAGTTAAATCAGTGAGGCTGTAAACTCACTGCTAACGTCAAAACCATAGACATCTTATAAGGGTACACAGCATCGAGCGCTACTGCCTACTGGCGCAGACGAGACGCGGGGCCGCCATCTTGGAGTGGTGATCCGCTCCACTCAGTGCAATTCATTTGGCAGGAGCAATGAACTGTCAACGCATTTAATTCATTTTACCTCACTGAATACCACTCATTTTCACGCGCTTTTTTGTCATACGTGTAGCTATGATAATGGACACATGTTTTATTATTCATAGTTTGCTTAACAGTAATACAATATTCTTATACGCTATAAGTGACCAGACGTCCGAGAATAAAACTGGGAATATAATCCCAGAGAAGGGGGAAAAAAACGGTCAGCTATTTTTAAATTGAAGAAACAATATGATTACGTTATATATACATGCTACATAAATAATGTATGAATACATTAGATATCTATATATCTTATAGACCGTATCTCTGTTGCTGCAGCAGCAGAGAGTTTATTCTGTCGTGACACTTTGTATTGATATTTTGTATTACATTCTTCCCTTAAATGATCATGTTTACAGTGATTGTTATATATGTATTTTTTATGTATGTCGCTTTGGATAAAAGCGTCTGCCAAATACTTAAACATATATAAACACCTGAAAGTATTTATATCAGCTAAAACCACCAATGTGTTTCACTGGATTCAGAATAAAACCAAATTCTGTTTTACCCAACAATGTTAGTATTTGAATATTGTTACTTGAAGACTTATTCCTGGTTACAATTATACTGTTAAGAAAGTTTTGTCTTATACTTTGCCTAAAATGAGAATGCATTATAATCAATGGCGGCTGGTGAATTTTGTTTTAGGTGAGGCAGAAAGTTTGTAAACCAAACCCCTGTAGGGGCGTCATCCTCCCCCAGAAGATTTATTTGTGATTTTCACATACAAATATTGAAGATCTTTGCTCCTTCTCAACTCTGTGGTAATGTTATTTTCATAAAATACAACCAATAGTACATTAATGTTAAATCTTACTTGTGAAAAGTAATCCCCCGATTCCTATTTTCAACAGTCCGCTCATTTGAGCAGGAAAACGCTGAACACCAGCCCGGCATCTTTGTTTTCTACCTGTCAACTGTCAGTTTAGGCTGCTCGCTGGCTCCTCATCACCACTTCAAGATGCAAATTGCTCGCGTCACAGCAACCAATATTGCGTCTACTTATAAGATGTTTATGGTTATAACGTCATTTCAAACACGGCAATATGTTGCATCCACTGCAGTTTGTTACCTTATTCATACTTTTTGTCAAGTGATTTTTTAAGCAGGGTTGCATGAGGTACCTACACCTAACGTTACGTTAGTCAATGTATCACACACAGTAACATAACGTTAGACGGCGGTCAGCAGCACCGCGTATTTTAGCCACCTACAAAAAGACAAACATAGTCAAATAAAGGTCAGTTAAAATATATACTATACTAAGAATATGTGTACATATTGCATAGGGCCCTGACATCTAAAAAGTACAACTCTGTTCATTGTTATGTTCATGTATTTGTTATGTTTTTCATGTGTACGCACACATCAACACACATACAGTATGAGTTGAGATCAATGAGATAAGGTAAGAACAGAATAGAAACTGCTGTGGAACTAGTTACAATGCAATATGCCATGGAAATACAATGTTATAAATAAATGATAAATGGGTTATACTTGTATAGCGCTTTTCTACCTTCAAGGTACTCAAAGCGCTTTGACAGTATTTCCACATTCACCCATTCACACACACATTCACACACTGATGGCGGGAGCTGCCATGCAAGGCGCTAACCAGCAGCCATCAGAGGCAAAGGGTGAAGTGTCTTGCCCAAGGACACAACGGACGTGACTAGGAAGGTAGAAGGTGGGGATTGAACCCCAGTAACCAGCAACACTCCGATTGCTGGCACAGCCACTCTACCAACTTCGCCACGCCGTTAACACTTTTGTACAAATAAGTACAGTTGCACTTGTTTTTGCAAATGTGTTTATTCTGTAAAGGAATGAGTTAAATGTTTAAAATTGTTTAAACTATTAAAATGACTGGTTAATAGTGCTATTATGAATTGCATTGTCAGTACTATTTTCTTTCCTGCTATTTCAAATGCACTTGTTTTAATAAATAAATACAGTGGTTTAAAAGCATACACAATCTGTGTAAAAATATTAGTCTGTGGTCAAAAGGACTTGAAAGGACTCGAAACTCAAAATGCAGGACTTGTGACTTGACTTGAGACTTTCCAGTCTTGACTTTGGACTTGACTCGGGACTTGCCTGTCTTGACTCGGGACTTGACTTGAGACTTGAGGGCAAAGACTTGAGACTTACTTGTGACTTGCAAAGCAATGACTTGGTCCCACCTCTGCTAGACGTATAAGATTTTATCGGATTTAGCGATTAGGAGTGACAGATTGTTTGGTAAACGTATAGCATGTTCTGTATGTTATAGTTATTTGAATGACTCTTACCATAATATGTTACGTTAACTTACCAGGCACGTTCTCAGTTGGTTATTTATGCGTCATATAACGTACACTTATTCAGCCTGTTGTTCACTATTCTTTATTTATTTTAAATTGCCTTTCAAATGTCTATTCTTGGTGTTGGGTTTTATCAAATACATTTCCCCCAAAAATGTGACTTATACTCCAGTGCGATTTATATATGTTTTTTTTACTTCTTTATTGTGCATTTTCGGCCGGTGGGACTTATACTCTGGAGCGACTTATACTCCGAAAAATACGGTATACTTACACAAGAATATAAAACCTTGATGGAGGTTTTTGAATGTTTTTGAAAGCACTTTATAGGCGGAATAAATCGAATCTCCACTACCTCTATTTTAGCCACCTCATACTTGCCGTATTTTATACATTAGAATCCCCCCACAAAAAAAGAAAAACATATGTGTTCTTGTCCCACAAATGAATTGTGAATGACAGGCAAAGTTCCCCAAAATAGCGCAGTTCCCTTTTAATGAGTATTTGAAGACATTTAAATGTGTGGGGGACAAAAAATAAATAAATATACATATATATATATATACTGTATATATATATATATATACACACAGTATATACTATATATATACAGTATATATACTGTATATATATGTACAGTATATACTGTATATTGGCAATATACATATAAATAGCTGTGGCACGTTGGTGTCTTTGTGCACGCCGCTGTGCTCTCCGCTCTGTGAACTTCTCCTGAAGATGAGTGATTCCCTGGTGGCAGGTAGAGCTCCAGGTCTGGCGGTCAGCAGCCAGGGACTCCAGTGCTGGTGGTTTGATGTCACACTTTTTCAGGAGAGTTTTAATGTGGTCCTTGTACCGTTTTTTCTGGCCCCCGGCAGACCTTTGACCGACTGAAAGCTGGCCATACAATATCTGACGGGGTAGACGGTGGGCTGGCATACGGATCACATGTCCGACCCATCTTAGGTGTTTTTGGCCAAGGAGTGCTGTGATGCTGGGTGTGTTGGTCCGGTCATACATTTCAGTGTTGGGCACCCTGTCTTCCCAGGTTAGACCTAGGATCCTTTGGAGGCAGCGGATGTGGAAGGCCTCGAGACTCTGGATGTGCCTCTGGTAGGGTGTCCAGGTTTCAGAACTATAGAGCAGCGTGGAGAGGCAGACTGCCTTATACACGGCTGTCTTGGTGGAGATGGTTAGATTCCTGTTCAAGAAAACCCTGGACCGTAGCCTTCCAAAGGCAGCAGAGGCCAGGCCAATACGGGCCTGGACGTCATCGTCAATGGTGCAGGATGGCGACAGGGTGCTACCAAGGTAGGTAAAATGGGGGACGGTGGCTAATGGGTGCCCGTCAAAGGTGAAGATCGGCGTGTTTGGCTGGGGAGTGAACTCCTGCACGAGTATTTGTGTTTTCTTGGTGTTTATCTGAAGACCAATGGCACTGTAGATGGAGGCTACCACATTCAGTGCGCGCTGGAGAGACTCTGGTGAGTGTGCAAGTACAGCGCAGTCATCTGCATACTGCAGTTTCAGAATATGCTGGGTGGTGAGTTTAGTGGTGGCTTGGAGGCGACGGATGTTAAAAAGGTTACCGTCTAGCCGGTATTGTATCTGAATCCCATCTGTGGGGTCCAGGTGTTTATGGGACAGGAGGGTGACAGTGGAAATGAACATGTTGAATATGGTTGGGGCAAGGACACACCCTTGCTTGACCCCCACATTCACACTGAAAAATGGGGATTGTTGGCCGCCGTTGCTCACACAGGCCTGCATGCCATCATGTAGCTGTTGCAGTAGGTTGCAAAACTTTGCTGGTACACCTAGTTTTCCAAGTACTTCCCACAGCATGTCCCGGTTTACTGTATTAAAGGCCTTGGACAGGTCAATGAATGCCATGTACAGGTCTTTGCGATGTTCTCTGCATTTTTCCTGTACCTGTCTGGCAACAAAGATCATGTCTGCGGTGCTCCGATCACGTCTAAAGCCACATTGAGATTCGGGCAGGATGTTTTCGGTTACATGAGTTGCTACACGATGTAACATGATCCTTGCTAGCACCTTCCCAGCTGCGGATAGTAGGGAGATACCTCTGCTGTTGCCGCAGTCTGCTTTGTCGCCTTTGCGTTTATAGATCGTTATGATGTTAGCATCCTTCCAATCTTGCGGGATGACTTCAGACGACCAGATGGCAGTGATCAGCTGGTGTATTCTGCGGTGCAGGAGATATCCACCGTGCTTCAAGATTTCTCCCGGGATCTCGTCAAGGCCTGGGCTCTTGTTGTTTTTTAGACCCTTGATCGCCTTGAGTACTTCTGAGAAGCTGGGAGAGGAGTCCAGTGAGTCTACAGGGCGCAGGCATGGGAGGTCAGAGAGTATGTCTGTCTGTACAGGGTTTGTGGTGTTCAACAGTACCCTGAAGTGCTCAGCCCATCTGTCCAGGATCTGTTGTTTGTCCTTGTAGAGAGTGGTGCCGTCAGCTGATCTAACTGGGGTAATGTTCTTCCTCTCGTTCTCCATGGCTCTGAGGGTGCGCTGGGTTTCACTTCTGAGACGGATGAACTGAGCCTTCAGGACGGTGGATTGAGGGTTTGATAGGTGAGCTGCAAGGGCCTTGTGTTTTGCCTGAAGCAGGTCATAGATTCCTGGCGCACTATTGTCAAACCAGTCTTGATGTTGCCTTCTGGTGTACCCTATAGACTCCACGGCCGCCTGGTGGAGGGCAGTGCGTAGGGTGCTCCAGGTAGGTCCAGTGTCCAGATCTGGTGGTACTTCAGGAATCTTGAACAGCTGGTCTGCTACCTTTTTCTTGAGCTGGTTGACGGAGTGCGTGGACTTCAGTGCATCGCAGTTGAGCCTCTTGGAAGGTGGTGTTTTTCCCTGTATAGGACGTATTTCTAAGTCAATCTTTGTTCTGATCAGGCGGTGGTCAGTCCAACAGTCAGCTCCACGCATGGCCCTAGTGATGCGCACCTCCTTCCTGTCCGCGTGGCGGGTGATGATGTAATCTAGGAGATGCCAGTGTTTAGAGCGAGGGTGTTGCCAGGATGTTTTGTACTTGTTCTTCAGTTGGAACAAGGTGTTTGTGATGACCAGTTGATGCTCAGAACATAGAGTGAGAAGACGGAGACCATTGTTGTTGAGCTTACCAACACCATGCCGACCCATCACTTCCCTCCACAGTACACTGTCCGAGCCCACTCTTGCGTTAAAATCCCCTAGAAGGATGAGCTTGTCAGTGAGTGGTGTTTTGCTGATGGCGGAGTGCAGGGAGGCATAGAACTCTTCCTTACATTGAGGGTCGGCAATCAGTGTCGGGGCATAGGCGCTGATGAGGGTGCAGTAACGGTTATTGGTGAGGGGAATCCTCCAGGTCATCAACCTTTCGCTAATGCCAACTGGAGATTCGGGAAGCTTCTGAAGTAGGGAGGTCCGCACAGCGAAGCCTACACCATGGAGGCGGCGGGAGCCTTCCGGAAGCCCTTTCCAGAAAAAAGTGTATCCTTCTCCCACCTCGGCTATGGAAGCTTCCCATGGAAGCGGGTCTCGCTAAGGGCCGCAATGTCGATGTTACACCTCTTCAGTTCGTGCGCCACCAACGCTGTTCTTCTGCGGGGACGAGATGAATCATCACGCACATCCAAAAGCGTACGGACGTTCCAAGTCGCTAGTGTGAGTGTCAGTCGGGTTTTATTCTTGTGTTTTCGACCGCATGGGGGGATGACCCGGCAGCTGCGGTAGGCTGCCCGAGAGTGGAGGAACAGACCATTTTTAGGCCACATTTCCTAGGCCCTTCCCATCTCAGGGTGAGCAGGGTGGGGCTGCTCAGTCACGTGGGGAGCTGCCGAAGAGACACGCTGTTCCGTCCCGTACCTCAGCGACCGTCTATCCCACGCCGCCGGCGTGCAGAGTTGGGCTAGATACTCCCAGTCACATCCTGACCTGTATCTGCCACCCTTCTCCATCGCCGCAGGACTTGGAGGGGAGGGGATGGGGTGGGAAAGGGGGTGGGGGTGTTTGGAGCAGGCCTGCGCGAGGAGTAGATTAGAGTGAAGGAAGTGGTGCGTAGTCACTACCCTCACTACCTTGGCTCCCCCCTACGTCTTCCAGTGGCATGAAGAGCACATGACGACCTTCTGCAGAAAGGCGTTGCAGAAGACTGCCAGCACAACGGTCTGTTGATGGCTGCCTGATGCGGGTCTTCACAACAGATTTGTCGTTAGGGGTTTACTCCCGTAGCCAAACACACACGGTGCACCCAGTAGGCAGTGAGGCACCCTTAACCTTCATCCGCCTTCACTGCCGGGGGCGACGCGTCATCCTCCGCCAGCTCCGCCGTTGAGATTTTTGGATCGCGCTTCGTCTGGAACCTCCCCCTCGACCTTACCGCCATGGTTGAACCTACCAGGAGCCGAGGCTCCCGACGGCATCGCTCTTAGGTTCATTGGAACACACAAGGCTCTCCACCACGACAAGGTGGCGACCCGCGGAGAATATATATATATATATATATATACACACACACATACATGATAAGGACCCATTAGATTAAGAGGAGTGAGTTGTTGCAAACATCCATCCATCCATTTTCTACCGCTTGTCAAAATAGCTAATATATAAAATATAGCCATGTGGCATTTATGCTAATAGCATGTTGACACAAAGCACATTACAATGATTCAATGGTTTTTATAATTTTTCTTTTTTGTCCTAGGTTCAAGATAGTTTACGTTAATCTTTTAAATTGTATCTAATAAATATTGAATCAAATCAATGTAAAGGGCACTTTGCTTTCTATTTAAAAAAACAAAAAAAACAAAAAAAAAACATTTTATCATGCATTTATACATTTCATTACCTGAGGATTGTCAAATGAAAAAAATAAATAAGAAAAAGTGTCAAAGTGGCCCACGCATTCTTTGAATTTTCAGTATGGAACTCTCCTTGGGAAAAGCTTGGACACCATAAGATCAAACCGTAATCAAACCGTGGAAATCATCTAAAAAAATCTGTTCCTGGGTGTCAAACTGAAGCCATCAAAAAAGCTTTTTTAATTTCAATTTTACCATTTTCATCTGTGTTAATGTGCAAATACAAGTTAACCACTCTTACAATTCAAATCGGTGCTTTTCAATTGAATAAAAAACACATCTCCAAATTTTGAGGGTTATTTTTCCCTGTTAATCTAAAAACATTGATTCTAAAGACAAGAAAATGGATGGATGGATGGATGGATAATCCGCCTCTTGACAGCAGAGGTTTTGTCAAAGCACTTCACATTGAAACACTATGTCACCATGTTAAGTTTCCTCGACTTGACAATAAAGAATCCTTGAAGTCCTTCATGTTCAAACTAGAAAAATTCATCATATTGTGAATGACCTAACTCCATATTCACACATAAATCAAACCACTTTCATATAGTGTTTCATGCACATGATGCAATTATTTATTTCACTGTGTTGAACTCAAAGGTGTTGATTCTTAAGAGTGCAAGTACAAGTCACTGCTGCAACATTTAGCACCATGGACAGAGTCAGCACACAAACTGTGTGATTTGCTGGGATCCAAACACCACGTGCTTAATAGCGTGTGCAAACTACTAAACAGTACATATTTTTTATACTTTTGTGTGTGTTAATAAATGTTAAGTGTTTGATAATAAAATTGCATTTTTAATGTAACATTTAAAAATTAGCTGAATACGATAACTGTGCTGTCCAGTTGTTATATCTTGTTTTCTTATACCAGGGGTCAGCAACCCAAAACGTTGAAAGAGCCATGTTGGACCAAAAATACAACAACAAAAAATCTGTCTGGAGCCGCAAAAAAATGAAAAGCCATAAATTAGTCTTATATTGAAGGCAACACTTGACATAAGTGTCTATATTAGCTATAATAGCCTACTATCAAAATGACTATGTGTCGCAGGCTGAGGCAAATCTTCGTTGACAGAAATGTTGAAATGTAATATTTATTCTACACGTTTACAACTTTAGAAACCATTAGTAAATCAGAGGCTACTCAGAAGGTGAGATGAGTCCTGGAAATTACTGGCTTTTAATGGCCAAAGGTATAGATGTGTGTGTCCAAGTTAAAAGAAATGGCAGGTTGTCTTGTTTTAATAGATTTATTACAATCTTTGGCAAGCTAGGTAATGTTTGCTGTGGTCTGGAACAACATGGCACACAAACAACTATCTGAAATGCAGCCAATATGACATACAGATAATGTGTCATGAGTAAGGATGTACGATAATGGCTTTTTTGCAGATATCCGATATTCTGATATTTTCCAACTCTTAATTACCGATACCGATATCAACCAATACCGATATATACAGTCGTGGAATTAACACATTATTATGCCTAATTTGGACAACCAGGTATGGCGAAGATAAGGTCCTTTTTAAAAACATAAATAAAATAAGATAAATAAATTAAAAACATTTTTCTTAATAAAAAAAAAAGTAAAACAATATAAAAACAGTTACATAGAAACTAGTAATTAATTAAAATGAGTAAAATTAACTGTTAAAGGTTAGTACTATTAGTGGACCAGCACAATCATGTGTGCTTACGGACTGTATCCCTTGCAGACTGTATTGATATATATTGATATATAATGTAGGAACCAGAATATTAATAACAGAAAGAAACAACCCTTTTCTGTGAATGAGTGTGAATGAGTGTAAATGGGGGAGGGAGGTTTTTTGGGTTGGTGCACTAATTGTAAGTGTATCTTGTGTTTTAGATGTTGATTTAATTAAAAAAAACAAAAATACAAAAAAAAACCGATACTGATAATAAAAAAACGATACCGATAATTTCCGATATTACATTTTTAAAGCATTTATCGGCGATATTATCGGACATCTCTAGTCATTAGACATGCAAAGCTAAATTATATACAAAGAGGATAAAATAAAGGATATTAAATTAGCTCAAATATACTTACAAATGAGGCATACTGATGCAATATGTACATACAGCTAGCCTAAATAGCATGTTAGCATTGATTAGCTGGTAATAATGCACTGACCAAAGATGCCTGATTAGCACTCCAACAAGTCAATAACATCAACAAAGCGCACTTTTGTGCTTTCACGCACAGCATCAAACCTTTGGTGGACAAAATGAGACATAGAAGGAGTGGAAGAGTTTACATGGAAACAAACTGTTGCGTCACAGTCCACACTATGGTGAGTTCACGAACCGCCGAAATTATTAGGACCAAACGATGTTTACCAAATACTCTCATCAGTGAAACAGACACACAAACATATTAAACAGTGGGTTTTCTAACAATTGGGAATGTTTGTGTCATGTTTGTCCTCAAACAAAGACATACTAAAAGCTTGCTCAGTGGCCTTGTGATAGGGGGACCGCCCTGAGATCGGTAGGTCGTGAGTTCAAACCACAGCCGGGTCATACCAAAGACTATACACATGGGACCCATTACCTCCCTGCTTGGCACTCAGCATCATGGGTTGGAATTGCAGGTTAAATGACCAAAATGATACCCGAGCGCAGCCACCGCTGCTACTCACTGCTACTCACTGCTCCCCTCACCTCCCAGGGGCTGGAACAAGGGGATGGGTCATATACCACAACTAGTGTGTGTGTGACTATCTGTGGCACTTTAACTTTAAAACAAAAACGAAAAATTTCCCCATATTTATCCATTTTCAATCCTTTTTTAAAAATGCTCCATGGAGCCACTAGGGCGGCACTAAAGAGCCGCGGGTTGCTGACCTCCGTCTTACACCATTGGGGTCCCATTTACAATGCTTTTGCACTCCCAAGACATTAGATGGCAGTGCTGTTTCAGCTATCTATGGTATGTTGTCTAACTAGGAAGTAGCTTTTACCAGGAAGTAGGATGTGTTTTGTTGCACCTTACAAAGTGGTAATAATGTAAGTATTGTGCTTGTTACACACCAGCTGTTTGATTGTAACAATCATCTTAGAGGTGTTGAAATTGTTAAAGCTAATAGAAACCTGTCTTTGGCAAATCCAATGTAAATTAGCATGATGTTAGTGCATTTTGAAAAAGAGTGACGCCTTACTCTACGTCTGAGCATTTTCTACAAAGCATACTTGCTCTGTTGGTGTTGAACATTACAACATTCCATGGAGTTTTTCTGAGTCCGCCCTGATTGCTGCTTGAGTGATTGTTTCCTTCGGTAGTACCGACATAATCTGGTCGGTGCCTATAAAAATACTGTACTGAATTCGGTACCTATTCCTACAGTATACAAGACGGTTTACAGCTTGAGAGGAGCAATTTTTGCTCTCTTAGGGAGTAGGCGCAAGTATGTGAACCAAAAAGTCAATTGCTTGATCGGTCCCTGTCCCAGCCTAAAAGAAAAGCAAAAGAAGAAACAAGATGATTACATTTTAATTGAATAACTGGTTAAATGTATCATGTCCTTCAGAGTTTTGTGGAGCAAAAAGCTCTTCTACGTGATCATTAGTGTAGAGTTTTTCAACCTTTTTTTGAGGCAAGGCGCATTTTTTTCATTAAAAAAGTCCGGAGGCACACCACCAGCAGTAAACGTTAAAAAATAAAACTCCACCAGGTCGTCGTGCCTTATTTTGAGTTTGTTGGTGTTTTCCTGTGTGTAGTGCTTAGTTCTTGTCTTGCGCTGTTATTTTGGTGGCCCTTACTGTTTTGTTGGTGTTTTCCTGTAGCAGTTTCATGTCTTCCTTTGAGCGCTATTCCGCGCACCTGCTTTGTGTTAGCAAGCAAGGCTATTTACAGTGTTGCTATCCTTCTTTGTGTGGACATTGTTAATTGTCATGTCATGTATGGATGTACTTTGTGAACGCAGTAAGTTTTTGCTGTCGTCCAGAATTCTGTTTCTGTTTACTTTGTAGCCAGTTCAGTTTTACTTTTGTTTTGCATGGCCATTGCCTTTTCCTTTCTCTTTCGTTCATTTTTGGTTTAAAGCATTACATACCTTTTTACCTGCACACTGCCTCCCGCTGTGGTCTGCAAATTGGGATCACACCAAACCATCCTTGTCTTACCCGACACATTCCGACTTTTACAAAGCAATTAACTACCTGCTGCCGCCTACTGACATGGAATAGTACGTGGTTACTCTGCCGAGCTCTACACAGCACAGACACTAAGCAAAGGCACATTATTTGCAGATTATAATTATTGATTTGCACGGTGGCAGAGGGGTTAGTGCGTCTGCCTCACAAAACGAAGGTCCTGAGTAGTCGTGAGTTCAATCCCGGCCTGCCAGACATCTTGGAAATGTTGTGTTTAATCCAAAGTTAATACAAACACAAAATAAAATTAACCACGTGTCAGACAAAACAAGGGATGTCGAGAAATTGTGGGAACACATCTAAGATAGAGGATGAGGATTCGGGATCGCGAACCAGTGAGTAAAATGTGTCCCTCATCTAGCTTTTGTACATTTGATCATCAGTTGAATGTTTCTGCATTGATATTGCTTCACGTCACTCCTCACCAATTAGAGTAACTGCTTGTCACTCACAAGAGTATGCCCCTTTTTCCTTGGGCTGAATTCATCGGTTGAGGTTAAAGAGGACATTAGGGGCTGGACTGTGTTGCGCTGAATGATTTTTATTCTCCAGGCCAAATAGCCAGACCCACTGCGCAGGTCATGGAAGTGCTCCTGGGGGAAATAATGCAATGTACAATTGGATCCGGCAACAAGACATGCAATTTAAGCCGTTTAAATCAACGTATATATCCATTCTCTGAGCAGGGATCTCTAAGTGAAGGTACAATTGTGATGATGTCAAGCGCATTTTTGGTCCGCACAGAAATGGGTGGAATTCTTCTCTAAAGAAAGTGCAGCAGTGCAAATGTAAGTAAGTTTGCATTTTATATCCACCTCTTAACTACATTTTATTTTCACAACAACAACAAATGACTTACCCATGATTTTCAATTATTTTGGCCACCAAAATATTCACAAGTTGTATCATTTATTGTCTTTGATTCGTTGTATTGCTGGGTTGCAATCACGTTACTAAGAGGCACTTCCAAGTTTCAGGCGATGGTCTAGACCGGGTGTCAGCAACCTGCTGCATACGGCTCTTTAGCGCCACCCTAGTGGCTCCCTGGAGCATTTTTAAAAAAGGATTAGAAATGGAAAAAGATGGAGAAAATGAATTGTTTTGTTTTAGTATGTTTTTTGTTTGAGGACAAACATGACACAAACCTTCCCAATTGTTAGAAAGCCCACTGTTTAATATTTTTGTGTGTACGCTTCACCGATGAGAGTATTTGGCGAACATCGTTTTGTCCTACTAATTTCGGCGCTTCTTGAACTCACCATAGTGTGGACTGAGACGCAACAGTTTGTTTATATGTAAAATCTTCCACTCCTTCTTGGTCTCATTCTGTCCACCAAACGTTTTATGCTGTGCGTGAATGCACAAAGGTGCGCTTTGTTGATGTTATTGACTTGTTAAAGTGCTAAGCAGGCATCTTTGGTCAGTGCATGACTGCAAGCTAATCAATGCTAACATGCTATTTAGGCCAGCTGTATGTACATATTGCATCATTATGCCTCATTTGTAGGTATATTTGAGTTCATTTGATATCCTTTACTTTTATCCTCTTTGTATATAATTTAGTTTTGCATGTCTCATGACACATTATCTGTATGTAATATTGGCTGCATTTCTGATAGTTGTGTGCCATGTTGTTCCAGACCACAGCAAACGTTACCTAGCCTGCCAAATATTGTAATAAATATATTAAAAGAAGACAGCTTTAACTTGGACACACACATATATACATTTGGCCATTAAAAGCCAGTCATTTTCAGGAGTTATCTCACCTTCTAAGTAGCCTCTGATTTACTAATGGTTTCTAATGTTGTAAAAATGTGTATAATAAGTATTACATTTTAACATTTCTGTCAGCAAAGATTTGCTTCAGCCTGCGAAACATAGCAATTTTGATCGTAGGCGATTATAGCTAATATATACAACTTACATCATGTCTGGCCTTCAGTATAAGACTTATATATGGCTTTTAATTTTTTGCGGCTCCAGACAGATTTGTTTTTTGTATTTTTGGTCCAATATGGCACATTCAACATTTTGGGTTGCCGGCCCCTGGTCTAGACTCTAGAGTTCCATTAGGCTTCTGTTTATTTACCTGCATCAATGCAGATTTTGGCGTATTTCGAGAGGTTTGGAGGCAAATATATAAGCAATCATGAAAAATCAATTTAAATGGACGGAATGGATTTTAACGTCACGGCTCGCCTCGACCTCACCTCCGTCGACACTTACAAGGATTTAAAGTAGAACAGATTGGAGGCACATCGTGTCTTTACATCTCAGGGGTCCACAAATTAAGCTTTAATCCGTGAAAGACAAAATTGGATTTAGTCGTGCATCACTAAGTAACGTAGTTGATTGACATAATGAGTGTCGTGCTGCTGTGATCGTGACGGTAATAAGAAAAAGGATACGTTCATTTGCAGTTGATTTCCTGCTACACATGTCTGTCATCTACAATTTATATCAGCAGTTGTTTTTATGGCGTGAAGTTCATATTTTGTCTCATTATTTAGCTGTAGATGTCCTTGTTGTTAAGCAATGTTCGCTAGCGATATCAAGATTCAGTATGTGATGTTGAGCCAACGAGATATTTATTAATCTAGTTTATTAATACGATTAAGGATATTTTCTTGATGCTAACAAATGTCACCAAAGACACTATAATGTGGTCATCTTTGTCAAATAAAGCACTTGTCTTTCCTGCACAACAACAACTAAGTTTTTATTTTCTGTTATGAAAATCAACAACGAAAATACGGTGGATTGGACCAACAATCACAATATTTATTACAAGGACTTAACATGACGTTAGTTTATTTGCGCACAAGCAGGTCTTTGTAGTTATATTTAGGCATAGCAATCACAAAAGAACAAACACAAAGTAATGCAATCTATAGTCCTTTCTTTATGTTTAGTTCTGCTTTCAAACACTACTTATATTGTGTAGAATAAACTTGATTGCATCACAGAGAGTTTCTCAAACAAATTAAATGTTTTAAACTAACATTTTTCAAAGTGATCGCTGCAGACACGAGCATGGTTCAATTGTATTCCACAGGATGATAAAAGGGATATTTTTAAGAGCCATTTCCTTCGACACACTTTAGTTTTTTTTCCTGACTTTATTACCTTTATGAACCACTTCTTTAGGGGCTCTATGAAAGGTATTTCCTATCTCTCTGTTTGAACGACTGGAACACCCCAGAACAGAACAGCAATACGGCATTTTCTGCTCAAACTCTACACTCACTCTCACTTATTTTAATGCTACGATCAAGCTGGTAGACCATCATGTGAATTAAGCCGGTGAAGACGAAAAATGGATGTGACGTCATATGCAACCCAGCAATACTGATATAGTATTCTGTCCCAGTGGCTTGGACAGGAGCATCTTTCACCATCTCGGTCATACATTCATTTGCCAATTCCAGCAATATGTTAAGTCAGCTTTTTATAACAGTAAAAGTAGCATACTCGTTTGGTAGAGTCACGTCACTGTCATTTGGGCGCCCTATTTTCTCTAACAATTACTGTGGTATCAGATTTAGAGGATACTCATGATGATGTGGATAACGCAGGGGTCTGACGCAGGGGTCCCCAAACTACAGCCCGCGGGAAGTCCCAAGTTTAAAAAAATAAAATATATATATACTGTGTATATATATATATATATATATATATATATATATATATATATATATATATATATATATATATATATATATATATATATATATATATATATATATATATATGCGATGAGGTGGCGACTTGTCCAGGGTGTACCCTGCCTTCCGCCCGATTGTAGCTGAGATAGGCGCCAGCGCCCCCCGCGACCCCGAAGGTAATAAGCGGTAGAAAATCGATGGATGGATATATATTTTAAATTATTATTATTTTTTTAAATATGTCCTTTCTAATTCATTTTCTACCGCTTGTTACTCTCTGTGTCTCATGGCCGCTCAGGCTAATCATATTGTCTAAAAATGCATTTTCCCATCGATGCGGCCCCCGAGTCAAAAAGTTTGGGGACCCCTGGTCTAACGTGTCACTGGTTAGAATGTCTGATTCAGATGATCCACGGGAAGTTTTTGACCAATCAAGATCAAGTAGAAGACAAAAATAATGTGCATATACTGTATTATTTATTGTCAGCAATATCAGAATCAGAATCAGCTTTATTGGCCAAGTATGATTAACACACAAGGAATATAACTTGGCAGACTGTTTTTTATTTATTTTATTTACTTTTCATTTTTAAATTTTTTTGGTAAACCGTTCAGTATTGTGCAGGTCATCCACGGCACCATCTTGGTATGAAAAAAGAGGGAAACATTAAAGAACACAAAAGCCGTACAATGCATTAAAAAGTGCACAGAGCTAATGGAACCAGCTGCAACTTCAGCTGTGCCATTTCTACATACAGCTACAAAAGTAAAACACAATGAAAAATAAAAAATATTTGCAATAAAGAATACATATTTGCGCACTTACGATTGCACTATGCATAGACATACAACAAAACAAAACAAAACAAAAACGCCATTTCAGCACCCACATACTGTGTACCGCGGTGGCCTCTGCTGTGCTCCATGCCATTGTCTGCTTGGAACAGACCCAACACTGAGGTCAGCGAGAATCCGTCCAGGGAGACCTGGTTTAGACAGAAATCTATCCATCAATCCATTTTCTACCGCTTGTCCCTTTCAGGGGGTCGCTGGATTTAGACCTAAATTTAGTTTTGGTTCTTTTGATTGTTTGAAACTTTTATTAGTAGATTGCACAGTACAGTACATATTCCGTACAATTGACCACTAAATGGTAACACCCGAATAAGTTTTTCAACTTGTTTAAGTCAGGGTCCACATTAATCAATTCATGGTAGATGGTTCATGGTTCATCTGTGGGTAAGTCTTTGGTGATACTTGGGACATACTATTTCTGGAGATACTACTTGGTGTGAAAGATATGAAAACCACTGGCGCTAAGAAGCCATTTTGGTAAACAATGAGCTTCTGTATTTTTTGTTTAGTTTTTTTGTACTGCTCAATTTTTGCAACATTTGCAAGAAGATCTAATTTACTCTTGATGTGTTCAATGAGCAAAACGAAGGGTGAATATAAAATAGCGCAGACTCAGCCTTTTTAATCAACATGCCAAAATCTTCCCAGCCATTTTCAGTTTCAGCCAATTTGACATACCTCTGGGTTTAACCAAATTTGATTGCAGCCAACACTGTGTTCAATAACACAAAACAAAGTATACCGTATTTTCCGCACAATAAGGCGCACCGGATTATAAGGCGCACCTTCAATGAATGGCATATTTTAAAACTTTGTTCATATATAAGGTGCACCGCATTATAAGGCGCACCACATTATAAGGTGCATAGAATAGACGCTACAGTAGGTTCAAGGTTCAAGGTTTTATTCGTCACATGCAGATTACACCAAAGTGAAATGCTTTTTTCCATGCTCTTCAGATATTGCGTACAGTGGGATCCAAACACTAGTTGCTGAATCTAATACACTAAATACAAAAAATACAAACATTTGAATAGCTCTGATGTACATTAATTACAAGACAATAAGTTGCACAATAAGTCACAGTAGTTATGATAGAAGTATCAGTACAAGCAAAAGTACACATACAGTACCAGTGCAATGTCAAATTGTATAACAGTATATACATTATACACAGTATATACAGTATAGGAAGTAACAAGTATTAAGGTGTTTACATTATTTACAGTCATTGACGAAAACCACACTGGCTTCCACTGGTCGTGGAACTGTGGACCAGCTCTATACTCTCGGCAGAGTCCTTGAGGGTGCATGGGAGTTTGCCCAACCAGTCTACATGTGTTTTGTGGACTTGGAGAAGGCATTCGACCGTGTCCCTCGGGAAGTCCTGTGGGGAGTGCTCAGAGAGTATGGGGTATCGGACTGTCTGATTGTGGCGGTCCGCTCCCTGTATGATCAGTGCCAGAGTTTGGTCCGCATTGCCGGCAGTAAGTCGGACACGTTTCCAGTGAGGGTTGGACTCCGCCAAGGCTGCCCTTTGTCACCGATTCTGTTCATAACTTTTATGGACAGAATTTCTAGGCGCAGTCAAGGCGTTGAGGGGATCTGGTTTGGTGGCTGCAGGATTAGGTCTCTGCTTTTTGCAGATGATGTGGTCCTGATGGCTTCATCTGGCCAGGATCTTCAGCTCTCGCTGGATCAGTTCGCAGCTGAGTGTGAAGCGACTGGGATGAGAATCAGCACCTCCAAGTCCGAATCCATGGTTCTCGCCCGGAAAAGGGTGGAGTGCCATCTCCGGGTTGCGGAGGAGACCCTGCCCCAAGTGGAGGAGTTCAAGTACCTCGGAGTCTTGTTCACGAGTGAGGGAAGAGTGGATCGTGAGATCGACAGGCGGATCGGTGTGGCGTCTTCAGTAATGCGGACGCTGTATCGATCTGTTGTGGTGAAGAAGGAGCTGAGCCGGAAGGCAAAGCTCTCAATTTACCGGTCGATCTGCGTTCCCATCCTCACCTATGGTCATGAGCTTTGGGTTATGACCGAAAGGACAAGATCACGGGTACAAGCGGTCGAAATGAGTTTCCTCCGCCGGGTGGCGGGGCTCTCCCTTAGAGATAGGGTGAGAAGCTCTGCCATCCGGGGGGAGCTCAAAGTAAAGCCGCTGCTCCTCCACATCGAGAGGAGCCAGATGAGGCGGTTCGGGCATCTGGTCAGGATGCCACCCGAACGCTTCCCTAGGGAGGTGTTTAGGGCACGTCCGACCGGTAGGAGGCCACGGGGAAGACCCAGGACACGTTGGGAAGACTATGTCTCCCGGCTGGCCTGGGAACGCCTCTGGATCCCCCGGGAGGAGCTGGACGAAGTGACTCGGGAGAGGGAAGTCTGGGCTTCCCTGCTTAAGCTGCTGCCCCCGCGACCCGACCTCGGATAAGCGGAAGAAGATGGATGGATGGACAGTCATTGAATGAAGAGTACAGTGGTAAGTAAAGTGATTCTTGTGCGTGCGGTTTTGTGCAATTGTGATACGTGTTAATCAGCGGTGCAGTTGAGCAGTCTGATGGCTTGGGGATAGAAGCTCCTCCTGAGTCTCTCCGTGTTGGCCATGAGACTCCAGTAGCGCTTGCCTGACTGCAGCAGTGAGAAGAGGCAGTTGCTTGGGTGGCTAGAGTCTCTCACCTCTTGGCCTTGGATCTACACCGCCTGGTGTAGATGTTGCAGATGGTTGGGAGCACACCTCCGATGGAGCGCTCAGCTGATCTGGCCACTCTCTGCAGTCTGTTGCGGTCGTGTGCGGTGCTATTCCCAAACCAGGAGGTGATGTTTCCAGTCATGACACTCTGTTGTGCATGAGTAGAAGTTTCTGAGGATCTTGTGGTTTAGCTTGAACTTCCTGAGTCTCCTGAGGAAGTAGAGACGCTGTCGTGCCTTTTTCACCACGTTGTCTATGTGTGTGGTCCAGGACAGGTCTTCTGATATTGTCACTCCGAGGTATTTGAAGTTGGTCACTCTCTCGACCGGCACCCCGTTTATGCTGAGTGGACTGTAGTTCCTTGCCCCCCGTCTCCTAAATTCCACTATGATCTCCTTGGTCTTGCTGACGTTCAGGGCGAGGTGGTTCTCCTGACACCATAATGCCAGGTTCTTCACTTCACTCAGGTAGGCCGCCTCATCGTTACCGGAGATCAGGCCCACCACAGCTGTGTCGTCAGCAAATTTCACAATGGAGTTGGTGGTGTTTTTAGCCACACAGTCATGTGTGTAGAGTGAATAGAGGAGAGGGCTCAGAACACAGCCCTGGGGGGCACCGGTGTTGAGGATGATGGGTGATGAGGTGCAGTTCCCTGCTCTCACCCCTTGTGATCTGCCTGTCAGGAAATCCAGGACCCACTGACAGAGGGTTGAGTTCAAGCCCAGGTCCTTGAGCTTGATGACGAGTTTGGATGGGACTATGGTGTTGAATGCTGAACTGTAGTCTATGAACAGCATTCTCACATAGTTCTCCTGCTTTTTGTCCAGGTGCATCGTCGGTTGACCTGTTTGGGCGGTATGCAAATTGCAGGGGGTCTATAGTGGGGGGGAGGGAGGAGCAAATGTGGTCTTTGATTAGCTTCTCAAAGCACTTCATAGCTATGGTGGTGAGGGCTACGGGGCAGTAGTCGTTGAGGCAGGCAGGGGCAGATTTCTTTGGAACAGGGACAATGGTGGATTTTTTCAGACAGGTGGGGATGGCGGACTGTTCAAGGGACAGATTGAATATCTCTGTGAATACCGGTGCCAGTTGGTCAGCACAGACTTTTAGGACGCAACCAGGGATGCCGTCTGACCCTGTGGCTTTCCTGGTATTCACCCTCTTAAAGGTTCTCCTCACGTCATGTTTTGTTATTCTGAATGCTGAGTCTCCATTGCCAGTGGCCATACCCTCTTTTACGGAGCCATGGAGGCTGCTGTTTGAATTTGAAGCCGCAAACCGTACATAAAAGGTATTTAGCTCATTTGCCAGGGAGACATCAGCATTCACCATGGGGGGGCTGCCTTTGTAGTCTGTCATGGTTCTGAGTCCTTGCCATACAGCTCTGGAGTCAGCCTGCTGAAATTGAAATTCCATTTGTCCTTGTATCTTCCCTTTGCCTGCTTCACTACACGCCTGACGTCATAGCACGCTGCCTTGTACGCGTGCGGGACCGATCTATCAACCCAGGGCTTCTGATTTGGAAAAACCCTTACTGTGTATGTGGGGACTAGTTCTTCGACCAGTTTACCAACAAAGTCCAGCACAGTGTCTGTTTATTCGTCAATGTTGTCTGTGCCCTCGCGGAACACGCTCCAGTCTGTACAATCTAGCGCGTCCTGGAGCGCGCTCTCTGAGTTCACAGACCAACGCTTGACTTCTCGCGTCACCACAGGGGCGCGCTTCAAACTTTGTTTATACACGGGTACGAGCAAGATGGCGGAGTGATCTGATTTACCGAAGGCTGATAAAGACTGTGACTTAAAGCCGCATTTGAACTGCGAGTAGCAGTGGTCTAGTATATTATCGCCTCGGGTAGGACAGGTCACGTGTTGGTAAAATGTTGGTAACACCGTTTTAAGTTTCGCTTTATTAAAGTCCCCAGCAACCACAATAGCAGCATCAACATGAGCTGTCTGGAGTTTATTTACCTGGTCGTAGAGCTCCGAAAGTGTGGTCTCAACGTTGGCCTGGGGTGGAATGTATACTCCGATGAGTATGACTGATGTTAGCTCCCTTGGTAGGTAGAACGGGCGGCATTTGATGATGAGAAACTCCAGGTCCGGTGAGCAGTGTTCCCCTATCTTCTCCACACTGCTCGGTCCACACCAGTGTTTATTCACCATAAAACACACGCCTCCGCCTCTTGATTTCCCCGACGACTCGTTCCTGTTGCTCCGGTACACGGAGAAGGGCTCAAGGCTGATGGCGTGGTCTGGAACCTCCGGTGTGAGCCAGTTCTCAGTGAAACACAGGACATTACAGTCTCTGATGTCCCGCTGGAACTTAATCCTCGCCCTGATATCGTCCAGCTTGTTCGCAATTGACTGGACGTTGGAGAGCAGGATAGAAGGGAGAGGCGTCCGGCTCGCACGTCTTCTCACGCGGTTCCTTAATTCCCCCTCGGCTGCCCTGGTATCGATGGAGTGTCCGCCATTCTCCTTTGTTGTTGTTACCGGCATTAGGATGGACTCTCAATTCTGCCGGCAGTTCCTTCAAGAGGTCCAAACGTCGTTGAAGTTGGTGAGTTGTTTTAGAATTTATGTCCAAAAGAGTCTGTCGGTCGTAAACATATGTTATGCCATTGGTTGAAGTAAAACAAACAAAAAAAACTACACAAATGAACCAAAATACGCAAATCTTGTGACGAGAGCGTGGAGAGGCAGCCGAACGGAGCAGCGCCATCTTTGATCGGTAGAGGCTGGGGTTACGTTATGCGTGCATTAGATGGAGCTGCGCTAAAGGGAATGTCAACAAAACAGTCATATAGGTCAGTCAAACTTTATTAATAGATTACAAACCAGCGTTTTGACAACTCTGTTCACGCCCAAAATGAATAAACATCTGTTTTATTATTTTCCCCGAGGTAAAGTCAGTGTTTATCTTTTAACAACAGCAAGGTATAACATGTAGTGCAACATTTATATCACATAGTGGAGGGGAACTTTTCCCTGATTCAATAAACACGTAAAAAACAGTGATACTGTTACGGTAAATCAAACGTTAGTGCAATCACAATATAGTAACACTCCAAATAGTGCAAAGCAATAACAACATATCAATAACTCAACGTTGCTCAAACGTTAATGTCACACAACACAACACACAAAATAAACATATAAAGCTCACTTTATGAAGTTATTCGTCATCCACAAATCCCTCAAATTATTCTTCTTCAGTGTCCGAATTAAACAGTTGGGCGAATACGGCATCGTCGAAGTCTTCATTAATCGAGTCAGTGTTGTTGCTGCTCTATTCCCGTGTTCTACTGCGTGACTGATTGTCTTAAGTTTAAACTCTGCGTCGTAAGCGTGTCTCTTAATAGGAGCCATTTTGGGGTCTTTACATAAACAAACAAATGGAAATGAAACGGCACGCCTCGCGCAGTCATATATCCAAGCATGCACCGCGCGCTTCTTCTTCTTCTACGGGGGAAAATGAAGACGGGAGAAAATGAAGTTGGCGGCTGCTTACCATAGTTGCGATTGATTGATTGAAACTTTTACCTGTTGGAGGCTCAATATTGGTCCATATATAAGGCGCACGGGATTATAAGGCGCACTTTTAGCTTTTGACAAAATTGGAGGTTTTTAGGTGCGCCTTATGGTGCGGAAAATACGGTATATCATTTGTCTTTTAGAGTGCAGTGTTTTACATTATTTTGGTACAGGTTTTATACCAGGTCCCTGAACTGTAAATTTAACCACCCTTGGAAACAAACATACACACAATTTGCCCAAAATAGAAAATGGCAGCAGTTTTGGTACATCTATACAGGATGATGTTTGAACTATATAAAGCAGAAAACTGTTTTGATGAATTTAAAAAAATGTGTTATACATCCACACTGTTGAAGTCACTTAACTGACCAAGAAAAGTGTGCTAGTGACACAAGAAGCCAATTAACAATACTTTGTATTGTTTTTCTACTCTGTATTATTACAATATTCACAGAGAACAAATTAATGGCATTGACATTCGTTTTCTCTTTCCAACTTGTTTGAATTTATGGAAATCACTTTTGGCAAACAAACTATTGACTTTTAAAGGTTAATTTAACAAGGTTGTACGGCACTACGCTACTAAACTCACGTGTGTAAAACTCACCCCGGGGAAGAAATGTACCAAAATCCTTACAGTCTTATTCAGATTCATCAATTTTGACTTACACTATATTGCCAAAAGTATTCGGCCACCTGCCTTGACTCACATATGAACTTGAAGTGCCATCCCATTCCTAACCCATAGGGTTCAATATGATGTCGGTCCACCTTTTGCAGCTATTACAGCTTCAACTCTTCTGGGAAGGCTGTCCACAAGGTTATGGAGTGTGTTTATAGAAATGTTCCACCATTCCTCCAAAAGCGCATTGGTGAGGTCACACACTGATGTTGGTCGAGAAGGCCTGACTCTCAGTCTCCATTCTAATTCATCCCAAAGGTGTTTTATCAGGTTGAGGTCAGGACTCTGTGCAGGCCAGTCAAGTTCATCCACCCCAGACTCTGTCACCCATGTCTTTATGGACCTTGCTTTGTGCACTGGTGCACAGTCATGTTGGAAGAGGAAGGGGCCCGCTCCAAACTGTTCCCACAAGGTTGGGAGCATGGAATTGTCCAAAATGTTTTGGTATCCTGGAGCATTCAAAGTTCCTTTCACTGGAACTAAGGGGCCAAGCCCAACTCCTGAAAAGCAACCCCACACCATAATTCCTCCTCGACCAAATGTCACACTTGGCACAATGCAGTCCGTAATGTACCGTTCTCTTGGCAACCTCCAAACCCAGACTCGTCCATCAGATTGCCAGATGGAAAAGCGGGACTCATCACTCCAGAGAACGTGTCTCCATTGCTCTAGAGTCCAGTGGTGACGTGCTTTACACCCTGCATCCGACGCTTTGCATTGGACTTGGTGATGTATGGCTTGGATGCAGCTGGTCGGCCATGGAAACCCATTCCATGAAGCTCTCTGCGTACTGTACGTGGGCTAATTGGAAGGTCACATGAAGTTTGGAGCTCTGTAGCAATTGACTATGCAGAAAGTCGGTGACCTCTTTGCACTATGCGCTTCAGCATCCGCTGACCCCTTTCTGTCAGTTTACTTTGTGGCTGAGTTGTTGTTGTTCCCAAACTCTTCCATTTTCTTATAATAAAGCCGACAGTTGACTTTGGAATATTTAGGAGCACAGGTGGCATGCTATGACAGTTCCACACTGGAAATCACTGAGCTCCTGAGAGCGGCCCATTCTTTCACAAATGTTTGTAGAAACAGTCTCCATGCCTAAGTGCTTCATTATATACACTTGTGGCCGGGCCAAGTGATTAGGACACCTGATTCTGATCATTTGGATGGGTGGCCAAATACTTTTGGCAATATAGCGTATCTCTTGTCTTCACCAAATCTTACTAAAACCAACATTGCATAATAAACAAAAACAAAGAGTGCGTAGGCATGTTTGATTATTTAATATACTGTCCCTGCAAACATTACTATAGCAACATACTATAAGCAAGTTGCAATAATAATACGCAGTAGTTGAATTGCAGATATTTAATTACAATATTCAATTGTTAGCGTCAAAAGAAAGGCAAGATGTTTCACGATGCAAAGTCTTGCTGTTAACGAATAATTCCTCACATAAAAAACGAGACACAACTTTGCTTTGCATGCATAAAAATAACGGCTGTTTACTTTCAATTAGTCGTCATGTCATTAGTCATCATGTCATTTGTCATCATGTCCTGACAACCAAAGCAGTGGGCCTATAGTAGGCAAGAACTAACACTAATAGCTAACGCTAGCAATTAGTAAGCGCTTCGAGTATAATTCTACCATATATGGATATATCTGCCGATGCCATAGTTGGGAGAAATGTCACAAATCGGACAAATTCCAAACGGCTCACATTCGTCTTACAACCAGGGAGAGGTAAAAGAGAAACTAATTGGCCCGTTATTAAGCATAGCAATATAGAAATTGCCCTTGACCGCCAGCCATCATTAATCAAGTTTTATTTTTCCATTTTCAGAGGTGCTAAAAACAAAATTATGACTATGCGTACCAGCGAGTGCATTTACCGTTGTTCTTTTTTAAATTTTACCCAACTTTATTGGCCATGTTCAAGTACAAAAGTTGGTGATCATTTCCAAGTCACTGAATATCATCATCATCGGCGGTCACTCGAAGCAAGTATGACAATCCTCCTGGTAGGGGGGGTATCCCTTAATGGAGGATGCCTGTGCGTTACTTTGTTTAACGTGGGGAGACTGGTGCACAGGCAGTCACCACACGATCCTTGACAGATCCGGGTCAGGGTCCAGTGGCATGGAGTCCAAGACGATTGGGGACCCTTTTCTGCTGCAGCCTTCATCCGCCATCCCAGCGCTCCATAGGTTTAGCAATCATCCTCCGCCTGTTCCACCGTTGAGGTCTTGGTTTGTTATTTCCCCATAACTGGGCCCACATGGATGTGGTGGTGCCTTCTTCCGCCATCGCAGCCGTTGTAGTGGTTCTTCTTACGTCTACCGTCTTCCGCCTGCTCCGCCGTTGAGGTCTTCACCGTATCCCTGGCTAGGGGGCAGTCATGTACTAGGCCTTTGCCAAGGGCCACCTGGGGTAACAGTAGTCAAGGGGTTAACCTCCTAGTGCCCTAAGACCCCATAGAGGGGCCTCCACTGCCGGATGCACTTTAACGTCATGCCCAGGACAACAAATTTCACTGAATATATTACTATATATTTCACATTGCCACCTTGAAATTTTTTTGATTGAATAAGGTAATGCAAATGAGGGAAGAGACATGTTCTTACTTGGGCACACCTTGCGGTCACTTGAGTTCCAGTTGACTCTCAGGTTTTTGTTTACACTTGATTAAATAAGTTATTTTTGTCTACCACTGTGAATCAACACTATACCCATTAGAAAATGTAACCATTAGAATACATCATCTAATAAAACACAATACTGATTATTTAACACTTTTGAGGTACCTGCCAGTATGACGTCACAACCGTTATCCTCCATACACCTGTCACTCACAGCCAGGGATGCTGTTCCCCTCACTTCCGGCCGCCTCGTGCAAGCCAGCAGAATGGGATTTTAATGCTCCTTAATGCTGCGTTAAGGGACAGTCGGTACATCGCCCCTTCCTCCGATGGAAGGCATCTAAAGCGGGCCTTTGTCTCTTATCATCTCGTTCATGTCGGCGATTACGCCTGCAAAAGTATGTGAATTGACACTCTCATCCTGCTGGGGTTTTTTTTTTTCATCGGCGTTATTGTAGTCCTCTGGCTGACGTGCTGCGTTCACCTGTGCGGATATCAGCCTGAGACAGCCCCGCGTAGGCAGAATTCCGAGGCGGAGCGCGCGCCGTGAAGGCGTCGGACGCGCGGCTCTCCTGTTGCTCTGAGGAGGCAGAGCCGGTGATTTTCCACTGGCGATCATATCTCTCTGGTCCCCCCTCGTTTGAGGAGACAAAGGTCAGAAAGACGAGCTTATAAATAGGACAAATTAAAGGCTCGCTGCGCGCTCAAGACTCACTCGTGGACACAAGAGAACGTTTTTCCATTTTTTTGGACGGAATCATTGAGAATTTCCATCAAGACAGCAGGTAACGGCGATGCGCGCGTCCTCATGCACACTTTTTTTTAAAACATGTTTTTGACTGATGACTGATGCTGTGTTAGATTATAATGTTGTGTTGTGTGATGATACAATTGTGTTATGTGATGCTACACAATGTCATTGTGTTGTTGATGCTTCATTGTGTGGAGACGCACTGCTGGATGCAAGGTTGATCATTGATAATACTGATGTCCGCTTTGAAAGACTATCCTCTCTTTTTTTTAATCATATATATGAGAAATGAGGATTATTACTCTTAAAAGTCCTTGTCCTCTTTTGTCTTTTTTTTTAATTTTTTTTTTAAATCGGCGTCAAAGACACTTTTTGCTACAGCGCTGTCCGTGTAAGTGAGATTGAAAGGATTCAAAGGTGTTCTCATCCCGTGATTATCATCATCAGATACATGATGTTAGATGAAGAATGAGAACGTGCGCGCGCATGATGCCATGAGACGGACAAGATGCTTGAGGTGCACGTCTCTACTTCTCATGCCACTCATGGTCTCAACATGATGATTATTCTTTTTCTCCTCAGTATCTCCCCTGTTCTCATTATTCTGCCTCTCTCATGTCTCTCATATATTCTCATTGTCTCCCCAGTTTCGAAACATTCTTTTTTTCTCCTCAGTCTCTCAAAGTCGAATCTTGTTCTCATTCTTCGTCCTTGATTCTCTCTCATAGTCTCTCTACCTTCCATGTGTCATCACTCCTGATGTGTCTCATGGTCTCATTGTTGCCCCGGTCGTGAAACATTTGATTATTTTTATTTTGTCTTTCTCTCGTTCTCATTATTTTTCTTCACTTGCCATACCTCTCGTCTCATTGTTCCCTCAGTCTCCATACACATTTATCATTCTTTCCTCTTCAGTCGCTCAGTCTTTTGCTTGTTCTCATTCTTCTGTCTTAATTATGTCTCTCAGTCCCCCTACTTGTCATTTACTTCACTTCTCTTATCGCTGTCTCATTGTTCCCCCAACGGTCTCAAATTATTTATCAATATTTTCCTCTCAGCCTTACGTCACTTCTTTTTATGTCTCTCAAGGTCTCATTCTTCCCTCAGTCTCGAAACATTTATCATTTTTTTCCTGTCAGTCTTTCTCTCGTCCTAATTTTTCTTCACTTCTCATACCTCTTAAAGCATGGGTTGTCCAAACTTTTTCCACTGAGGGCTGCACATTGAAAAATCAAAGCTAGCAGGGGCCATTTTGATATTTTTTATTTAAAAAAATAATACAATATATGTATTAAAAATATACATTTAGGCTTCCACTCAGGCTTGATCCCGGGGACCCCAAAGGGTTTTGGTCAAAAAAATATAAAAAATGTGTCATTATTCAGTATTATTATTTGTGTTGTTATTCAAGTTTTTAAATCTCTAGATCAACATTAGGTCTATCTGTCAATATAAACATTTTTAAAGATTTCAATTGTATGTTCTTTTTGTCAAGGAAAACCATTTTTTTAAATGAAAAAAAAACACAAAATATGCAATATTTTCACCCAATACATTTTTTAAGTGGGATGTTTGAGATTATATAATAATTGGAGCCTTACAAATGTCAATAACTCATAACACCATTGATTTTAATCCATTATTATTTTTTGAGCAATGACACTTAAAAACTAATCACACTAAAATTGTAGGGGATCCAAAAGGGTCCTACTCTTTAAAGTGTAAAAAAATAAATTATTATTATTTTTTTTTTTACTGTTTACTTTTAACACAATAATCTGGAGATCAACTTCAGATCTATCTGTCAATTATAAGTTTTATTGTTGTTTGTTTTTTGTTTGTTCGTTTTAGGCCCTTTAAAAAAAACAGCTTGTTTTTTTACATGGCAAACACAACATATGCAACATTTTCCCCAAAAAATATCTCAAAATATTTAATGTGAAGTAATTTGAGCCTTGAATAGGTCAATAATTCATAATGACATTGATTTTGATTCATTATTATTTTTTAAAGAAAGAAACAGCCTACATGGCAGCTTTGTGTGATTAGAGTAAACATTGCTACATTTTCTTGTTACATTTCACCTGTTTGCTCTTTAAATACCACTTTTAATGTTTTATATTTTTTTCAATCGTATTTTTAAAATGTGCCGTGGGGCCGTTAAAAAATGACCTGCGGGCCGCAAATGGCCCCCGGGCCGCACTTTGGACACCCCTGTCTTAAAGTCTTGATGTTCCTCCAGTGTCATAGTATCGAAATCTTTCTCATTTATTTGTTTCTCTACACTCATGCCTCTCATAATGTCTAATTATTTCTCATTAATCACTTGCTCAAACATGTCTTGGTTCCATTTCCTTTTCATGTTTCTCATTCTAATGTTACTCTCAGCCTTGATGTATTTCTCATTTTCCCCGCTGGTTGTCATTATCCTCCTGAGAGTCATTGCCCTCTGCAGTGGACAATTGGTTCTCAGGAGGTTACATTGTTATGTCTCATTGTTCCCTAGTCTCATAACTGATCCATTTCCCATTATTTTCCCTTTACTCTCTCTTAGTGACTTTACTCTCTCAGTTTTTCTTAATTTTCCATGTCTGATATTGTCTTCTCATCTCATTGATGTCCTCGTAGTTTAATATTTATACATCACTCATGCTCTTTGTTCTTCCCCAGCCTTTCCACCTTGCTCTCATATTCTTTACAGTTCCTCATATAGTCTCAGTATATATTTTCGTTCAATGTCCCACCATTATAATCTCTCATCCCTCCTGTCAGGCTCTCATAGTCTCTATCCCAGAGGTGTCAAAGTCATTTTAGCTCAGGGGCCGCATGAGGGAAAATCTATTCCCAAGTTGGCCGCAATGGTAAAATCATGGCATGATAACTTAAAAATAAAGACAACTCCAGGTTGTTTTCTTTGTTTTACTTTGGCGAAAAATAGAACAAGCACATTCTGAAAACGTACAAATCACAAATAATCCTCTGGACAAAACACTTCAAGTTTGTTGAAAATTCTGAGGAAATGGGTGCAGCTTCAAAAACACAATGAGCTTAGACTTCATCTTAGTGTATCTACAAAGCCAGGATTAAACTTAAAATCACAGTCTTTCTGGGATTGAACAAAAACACAACATGTACACTCTTCTAGGCATCAAACACCTCCTCTATCATGTACACATATCAATCCAGTGCTAACTCAACAAACCATAAGAAACAGAGGTAAAAAGTATTCAAAAGGGTTACGTTTTTTCGTTTTTGACAGAGACAATATTAAAGTTAAAGTACCAATGATTGTCATACACACACTAGATGTGGTGAGATTATCCTCTGCATTTGACCCATCACCCTTACCCCCAGGGAGGTACGGGGAGCAGTGAGCAGCAGCGGTGGCCGCGCCCGGGAATCATTTTTGCTGATTTAACCCCCAACTCCAACCCTTGATGCTGAGTGCCAAGCAGGGAGGTAATGGGTCCTATTTTTATAGTCTTTGCTATGACTCGGCCGGGGTTTGAACTCACGACCTACCGATCTCAGGGCGGACACTCTATATGGGGGAGTAAGGGTGCCAAATAAATCAAATCAAATCAAATCAACCTTATTTATAAAGCACATTTAAAATTTACCACAGGGGTAGCCAAAGTGCTGTACAATGGGCAGGTTAAAAGATAATACGAGAACCGAGCAAACACAACACAACACAAACAGAACATGATAAAAAATAAATAAATAAAATATAAACACATAAAAACATAAAAACAGGTTCACAGCAGGTGTATTATGGGGCGCCATTGCAGGATGGATATCACTCAGTGTTAAAAGCCATGGAATAAAAGTATGTTTTTAAGAGAGATTTAAAAACAGGAAGAGAGGAGGCTTGTCTAACACTCAGAGGTAGGTCGTTCCAGAGCTTGGGAGCAGCAGCAGCGAAAGCTCTGTCACCTCTAAGCTTCAGCTTCAAATAACGATGTGTTCGAAGCAGAAGACAAAACGACAGGTTTTAAGTTTCATGCGGGTCGAGGAGGAGGAGCCACAGTCCCCCTTTATTGTGGACCTCTTGCTTGGCCCCTGTATAAGCCGTTTGCTTGCCTAGCAGAATTGCTATTGTGACATCCAGTGGACACATTTAGAACAGCAGTTTCTTTCATTCCAAAAAAATGCAAACTCATCACGCGGGCCGGATAAAAAAAAAAAAAGGCCCGCGGGCAGTAGGTTTCACACCCCTGCTCTATCCTAAGTCATGCGAGGATCTGAGAGACATGTATCACACATAGGCTGTATTTGATCATTTTGTGGCAGCGTTTAAACGTGTCACATGACACAGTGACATCATTAACTGTGAGGAGCATCAAACACATAGGTCGGCACTGTTGGGCGGAGCCAACGTTTCTTTAGATGGCCCACTTCCTGCTCGGTGCCAACCTCTCCAACGATCCTGACTATTATGAAACAATGCGTCACCTTACGTAACGACGGCGGCGGGTGCTTCATTATGCGTTGGCGATTATAGTACTCGTGTAGGAAGACCCAAGCCACATGTGACCAAGGACACGGAGCTCAGGTGATTTACAGATGAGGTGTGTCCTTGACTTGAGGTAGCCTTAACAGGTTACACACAAGTACACATAGTATGCGTTAGAACACATTAGAACAAGTGTTCACATGATGTTGTCGGAGCTGTTAACTGTGCTTTAAGAGAGTAATGGCTGAAGATGAAGATGAATAATCCATAAATGTCAAGTTGACACTGGGTGGTCATCGTTGTTAAACCAGGGCACTACCGTTAGAGCAGGCTAACTGGCAAGGCTAATGTGTGACAACACATCAGAGGCTGGAGACGACTGCTTGAGGATGAGAAACACTGCGTGGGAGTGAAACCAAGATGATGGAGTCGGAAGATGATTTGTTTGATTCCGCTTCTTTCTAACAAACATATAGCTCGGCTTTGATATTGTTATTTTCACATCAGTGTTTCAAGCTCCAAACCGTCTAAATCACAACCGGAGGGGGGGTTACTTTGTCAATTACTCTATGGATACACCAAAAAAAAACAACACAACCAACGTTTATTTACTAAGAATGTGCAAGAATCCATTACATTTTGGTAAAGATCAAAATAAAAGTGTTGTCGTCAGAATTTATTTTCATTCGTTTGGCATCCAAGTGGTGCACCGACCCATCAGATCAAGCAGGAGGAGCAATTTCACACTTGGTGCCCCCTACTTGACTGAGCAGCCTTACATGACATTTTCAAGCAACTTGACTGAGCAGCCTTACATGACATTTTCAAGCAAAACTAAAATTAATGGTGTTCTGATATGACATTGAAATCAGATATTGGTGCCATTAAAAAACAGGTTTCAGATTATATCAGCTTGTATCTAAAATCCTGCAGCGTGTTTACTTGTGCAAATACGGACAGCTAGTTAACATCTAAATGTCCTTCAGTAAGCACAGAAGTTTGGTCTTTTGTTCTATTTTAGTTATTTACAAAAAGTAAACATTATGGCTATAGGCTACTAGAAGCTAGCAGCTACACAACAGCTTAACACACAATAGCACACAAGCTAGACATATGTAATATTGGCCCTTAATTAGACAGTATTGCTGTTTTAAGCAAGACATTCGTCAATATAAACAAGTACATCACATGAAATAATTTTCAAATAAGTCTCCGAGGCAAAAGCGTACTAAAAAGTATCCAGTAATAAAAGTGTTAGCATCATTCAATTTACTGCATCATGACTCATAAGCTTATCTTAATAAATTATTGTGACCACTAGGTGTCATCAAAAATAAATTCCACACTACAAAACAATAAAAGTATGTACTGTATGGTTTTTGCTGATATCGTATTGGATTAATATTAGTATCGGCCAATACTCAAGTCTCCAATATCAGTATCGGAAGTGAAATAGCTGTATCGGGACAGCCCTACCAAATATCGAATATATTTTTCTCAGGATCGTTGAACCTTAAAAAAGGTTCAATCTTAATTTAAATTCACAGCATAACAGGAGTAGACAAAAGCGTATGTTATTTCCTGCTGCATTTCTCAACTAGCTGGGAGGAGGCGACCATTATCTGTTAGTTATATTGTTTGGCCTTGGCTAAAAGCTCTTGCTGTTTCCCTGTTATGAGCGTGTTGTGTTTATCAGCTACGTAAATAGCTTGACGTCATAGTGTGGTGACACAGTGTCGAGTCAACAAAGTCGAGGAAGGCCATGCAGTAGAAAAAACAATTGTGGATTTTTTTGGGGTCTTAAATGGCATACTTCCATCACTTAAAATAATTATAGTAATATAATATAATTAATGCCTATAGTACAAATACTTGCACTTAGCTTATGAGTGCGCTATTTTTGACAGTGTAGTGCAGGGGTCACCAACGCGGTGCCCGCGGGCACCAGGTCGCCCGTAAGGACCAGATGAGTCGCCCGCGGGCCTGTTCTAAAAAAAAAAACACAAGATACACTTTCAATCAGTGCATCAACCCAAACAACCTCCCCCATGCACACTCATCCACACCCACTCACACAAAAGGGGTTATTTCTTTCTGCTACCAATATTCTGGTTCCCACAACATAGACAACACATCTGCAAGGGACACAGTCCCTGAAGCACACATGATTGTATAGGCTGCTGGTCCACTAACATTTTCATTAATTACTATTTTTTATGTAATTATTTTTATATTGTTTTACTTTCTTTTTTTTCCAAGAAAATGTTTTTTATTTATTTATCTTATTTTATTTTATTTTTAAAAAAAGGGCCTTATCTTCAACAGACCAGGTTGTCAATGAAATTAGATTTGTTTAAAGGGTTTTTTAAACTAGGCCCAGTCCAGATAATGTCCAAGTTGGACTCAGCAACACACACCTTCACTCATGTACACAGAAAACAATTAGGGAACACAACAGATTGCATATAATTTATAAACAAAATTACATTTTCAAAATAAGCCTTTATGTACAGTCCAGATTATGTCCAGGTCAGTCAAATTAGGGAACACAACAACAGATATCATATAATCTATAAACATAATTATACTTTCAAAATAAGCCTTTGAGGACTTCTCATCTTTTTTTTTAATGTTTTTTGGCATCATTATCGTTTTCAACCATGTAACTTTCTAAAATTAGAAAATACTGAATAAATGTTTTAAAGAAAGTAATACTAAGTGAATATCTGTTTTTGGCCTTAAAAATAAACATTTTACCGAGTACTATAATTAAATTGACTAAATCATGATTGTCAATGAACTCTCCTAAAATAACAGAAACCACATTAAGCTTCATAAACAAACCAATCCTTAAACACATTTTTTCAACTTCCACCCAAAACAAAGACACAATATGACAATACCAAAACAAATGCAGGGTGGATTCAGGCTCCTGACAACAAAATCGGCAATCATCTGACTCTGTCATATTCCATAATTTTAACATTTTCCCTGTGGGTAAGAAGTTATAAATAATTTTAATTTGAAAATAACGATTTTGCACATCGATAGTGGTTTTATAGATTAGTTTGAATATGGCATCCCATGGCAACGGGCAGTCAAAAAAGTCCTCCCATTTTCCATTTGTGTTGTATGAGGCAGCCTTCAAAGATGTCTTTATTAAATAAAAATTATCTATTTTTCTATTTATTTTAGTTCCTTTTTGCCAACTACAATTTCTTATTAGAGGTTTACAAACTAATAATTTAGTAGTTCCATAGTTAATTATTTGTTTCCATCTTTTCCCAATTACTCCAGTTAGTTGATAAAATGAAAAGCTTGAGCAAGCATCACCATACATAGCTCTAAATTCATCATACTTCATAATTTTACCATTCTCATTGATAATATCATTGACAAAAATGATTCCTCTTTCAAACATATTTTTCCAAAAGAAAGGCTTTCCATCTATTACAATATTAGAGTTAATCCATATTAACTGCTGCAAAATATCGTCTCGTTTTTCTGGCACATGAAATTGAAAACACCACTATGAGTGGATTGTTTCCTTTATGAACCCCGCCATGTTTCCCAGCAGACTCTCTGGGAGGGGATCACTTGTAAAAAAGGATACAATTTCTTTTGATACAGTACATGTTTTTTGTCCAACAGGACATTTGTGTACCACTCAATGTTTAAATACATCTTTGGAACAATTGATGCTTTTAAAGACAGACACATAGCTTCAAGGTTGAGAAGTTTCAGGCCCCCATATTCATACTCTTTGTACAAAACCTTTCTTTTAATCTTTTCTGGTTTGCCGTTCCAGACAAAATCGAAGACCCTCTGCTCATAAATCTTAAAAAAGTTTTGTGATGGAGCTGGTAATGACAAAAACTAATAAATAAATTGAGGAATAATTAACGAGTTGGCAATAGATATTTTACCATACAAGGTTAGGGATTTCCCTTTCCATAATTGCATAATTTTGTCCAGCTTTCTTAATCGATTATCATAATTTACTGAGCCTAGATCTTCCAGATTTTCTGGGACAACAACACCAAGTATGTTAACTGGTCCATCTGTCCACAAAACAGGCACTTTGGATTGAAGAAATCCATTGATTAAAATGATCAAAATACAGTAAACATTGTACCTGTTACATATTGTTATGAACGTGTCTGTTACTACATTATATTTATACTTGCAGTGTGTATATAAAACAGTGATTGAGGGCTTTGAAGGCTACAACGGTAACCCCGCATCTTTCAAGCTTTTTTTAAATCATCTTTAAAATTCTAAAAAAACAAAATACATCCATCATGTCTTTCATAATGATTGTGAACGATAGGCAACATTCCAAAAAAGGGGCGGATTGAAATTAATTCAATTGATACGTCTTGGTGTCCTTTGTGTTCTTTAATGGCATTTGTTTTTTCACAGAATTTATATATTTCTTAATGTATCTCTTGTCTAAAAAAACCTTCTTGAAGTATGCATTTTTTGGGTCTTGAGCATAAAAGTGCAGCTTCTCTCCCATGAGCGACCCTTAAAAACACAAAAATAAGAAAAAAAAGGTGGTTTCAATGTATATTTACAGCACGATTCAGACTGCTTCTAAAATACCCATAAAAAGTTGTACATGTCTCCTGCATGTTTAAAAAACAGCAAAATGCCACAGGTAGAAGCATGATGAAATGAATGTGCAGTAAATGATCAAGTGTCTTCTTGGTGATGCCCCATATAATACATACAAAAGTTCATTTAAGTAAGGCGGTCTGCACCATTTTTCAATCGTACACACAGTGTTAATAAATCACACGCAACACGCCCACTAATAATACAGACTATATTATTGTTTGCACACACTGTTTAGTGAGTGGTATTTGGATTTTAGTAAATCAGGCTCTAAGTGTAAGTACGAAAATTAAGACATTTTAGTAAATCAGGCTTTAAGTGTAAGTACAATAGTGTGCAAATTAAGACACAACTCTTATTCTTGTCCTTTTCAGGAAGTGGCCGTTCTCTGCCCTCAACGCATTGTACTGTACTGCTATGCTGTACCATGCTGTATGATAGAAGGGTACCAAAAATTGGTTCAGATCAGTGTTTTTGGTTTGTGAGCTAAACCGTTCTGCTGGGTGGAAGTGGGGCTTGATTGATGCCAAGGAGAACATGGCCATGTTGCTAAACTGGGGATGTCTTGGCAGGAAGTCGTTAGGTCTTAAAGGAGAGGAAGTCACTGTTTCATTTTTGTTAAAAAAGAAGCGTAGATGCTTTTGTTTGAATCATCACTGAACTTGTAATTTAAAGACAATTCAGAGGAAGGAGGAGGAAGAGGTGCAAGCAAAGTAACGGAGGTTGATGAGGATTGTATAGTCACTCAGCCTTGTGGAACTAAACGCGCTCTTAAAATAGTGAAGTGTGTTATATAAGGGCTTTGCGCGTGTGTGTGTGTGTGTGTGTGTGCACTGGCTGAACTCACTGAACGTAAGCCCACATCTCACACACACACACTTCATGCATTTCTCATGGTGGTCGTGCCCCCCTGGAGGTCTTCTGGGGGTCAACTGTTTAAGAAAATGGTCATCCAGTGTTGTCACTGCCCTGCTCAGACCGCATTGGACTACAGCTAAGTTTAATGCTATCATCTGTCCCGTGTCACATGTTAAGATGTCTTCGACCTATGATTGTGTCCCTTTTGGAAACCAGAAAGCATATTTAATGTGAATGCACGGTTTTATCATTTATACAAAGTCCCAAAGGAGTGCTACAAAGCTCACACAACAGCCCACTGTCATTATTATAGTGTATATTATTTTACCATCTGTTGGCATATCATTGAAATAAGCAATTTAAAATGGATGGTTTGCAAGCTAAACAGTGCCGCCACAGACATTTTGGAGTTCATTGTTTGAACCAAACACACTTTGGTTATTCATTAACAATCAAGGAAGCAGGTCATAGTTGTGTGGGATCATTAACTTGTCTGAGGGAACCTGAGAACTGTTAGATGTCGGTCTCTCATATATTGACCCCTCCCCCAGATCCGCATGTGTCACATGTGCACTTTTATATCAAAGCATGATGTCACAAACACATTGAAAAGTACTAACTTACTTACGCCTGTAATGTATCACATATATGTGGACATATTTTACTAAGAAGAACATCAAGTGTTATTGGAATTAGTCAAGAAGATAAGGTAGCACAGTTCTCCCTCT
Source organism: Entelurus aequoreus (assembly GCF_033978785.1). Lineage (NCBI taxonomy): Eukaryota > Metazoa > Chordata > Actinopteri > Syngnathiformes > Syngnathidae > Entelurus > Entelurus aequoreus. Next base: position 42,272,231 of record NC_084731.1, on the reverse strand, counting down.
TCTATTCTGCACATCTCTCCTAAGTTATCTCTTCTTTTATCGCGTCGCTGTTGTCTTAAACACGTCCTCGTGAGGACAGCTGGAACATGAGGACGTCATCCGCGGATTTCTCTATCCTCCATCTTGTTGCTGATAAAAAAGATTGACGTTGATGTTTTTGAACAAGATCTATTCAGGGACCTGACAGGGATTAAAATGTGCAAAAATAGCTAAAAATGTACGTTGCTTAAGCTTTGGGTCTTTACAGTGAGAAATGACACCAACACATTCACAAAGTGTAGCAAGTAAGAGTTGAAATGTTGATACTAAGAAAACTAATAATTAAAGCTGCAAACCGAGTTCCGATGGTTCCCAATTTGTCGTCGTCCATCTGGTTAATATTTTATGATTTTGGTTTAGGCTCATTTGGTCAAAGTCCTTAGGAGGAGTGCGTCAAAATACAACTCCCGGCTTGGCATTAAAATGCTGGACTTCCTGCTTGTTTGCAAACAAGCGTTATTTGAGACTTGTTTGTTTGTCCTTTTTTGAAATGACGTCGCCACTAAATTTAGTGATGTTTGGTTAAAGGCCTACTGAAATGAAATGTTTTTATTCAAACGGGGATAGCAGATCCATTCTATGTGTCATACTTGATCATTTTGTGATATTGCCATATTTTTTGCTGAAAGGATTTAGTAGAGAACATCGACGATAAAGTTCACAACTTTTGGTCGCTGATAAAAAAGCCTTGCCTGTACCGGAAGTAGCGTGATGTCGCAGGTTGAAGGGCTCCTCACATTTCCCCATTGTTTACACCAGCAGCGAGAGCGATTCGGACCGAGAAAGCGACGATTACCCCATTAATTTGAGTGAGGATGAAAGATTTGTGGATGAGGAACATGAGAGTGAAGGACTAGAGTGCAGTGCAGGACGTATCTTTTTTCGCTCTGACCGTAACTTAGGTACAAAGGCTCATTGGATTCCACACGTTCTCCTTTTTCTATTGTGGATCACGGATTTCTATTTTAAACCACCTCGGATACTATGTCCTCTTGAAAATGAGAGTCGAGAATGCGAAATGGACATTCTCAGTGACTTTTATCTCCACGACAATACATCGGTGAAGCACTTTAGCTACGGAGCTAACGTGATAGCATCATGCTTAAATGCAGATAGAAACAAAATAAATAAGCCCCTGACTGGAAGGATAGACAGAAGATAAATAAATAAATGGGTTATACTTGTATAGCGCTTTTCTACCTTCAAGGTACTTAAAGCGCTTTGACAGTATTTCCACATTCACCCATTCACACACACATTCACACACTGATGGCGGGAGCTGCCATGCAAGGCACTAACCAGCAGCCATCAGGAGCAAGGGTGAAGTGTCTTGCCCAAGGACACAACGGACATGACTAGGATGGTAGAAGGTGGGGATTGAACCCCAGTAACCAGCAACCCTCCGATTGCTGGCACGGCCACTCTACCAACTTCGCCACGCTGCCCCCTCAACAAGATCAACAATACTACTATCAGGAGACACCGAACCAAACACTGGACCTGTAACCACACGGTTAATGCTGTGCCGCCTGTCGAAGCCTAGCAATGCTGTTGCTAACGACGCCATTGAAGCTAACTTAGCTACGGGACCTCGTCAGAGCTATGATAAAAACATTAGCGCTCCACCTACGCCAGCCCTCATCTGCTCATCAACACCCGTGCTCACCTGCGTTCCAGCGATCGACGGCGCGACGAAGGACTTCACCCGATCATCGATGCGGTCGGTGGCTAGCGTCGGATAGCACGTCTGCTATCCAACTCAAAGTCCTCCTGGTTGTGTTGCTGCAGCCGGCCGCTAATACACCGATCCCACCTACAGCTTTCTTCTTTGCAGTCTCCATTGTTCATTAAACAAATTGCAAAAGATTCACCAACACAGATGTCCAGAATACTGTGGAATTTTGTGATGAAAACAGAGCTGTTTGTATTGGGATACAATTTGTCCCAATACTTCCGCTTCAACCATTGACATCACGCGCAAACGTCATCATACATAGACGTTTTCAAGCGGAAGTTTCCCGGGAAATTTAAAATTGCACTTTATAAGTTAACCCGGCCGTATTGGCATGTGTTGCAATGTTAAGATTTCATCATTGATATATAAACTATCAGACTGCGTGGTCGGTAGTAGTGGGTTTCAGTAGGCCTTTAAACTTTGGCATCAGTGTAATTTTATAACATATATAGTGAGTGTCTGTAGATGTTCTCATTCATCCAGGTCATGGTATTTTTAGGGCATTCAATCGTTCGCAACTGGACTGTTCAGTTTGTCTTAGAAAACGTTTCGCCTCATCACAGTAGGCTTCTTCAGTTCATGCTCATAGACTTAGATTGGTTTGATGTAGTCTTAGACTTAGATTGGTACGATCTAGTGATCTAGCAAGTTTTGGAGGTTCATGTCCATCACCCCTAAAATAGCAACATTTTAAAGGGGATCACGTGCTAGCAAAGTTTGCAGAGTTTCCATGCATTTTAAGGCAGCCAAAAATGCAAGGGAACAGTAATAAATATTAAAAAAACATATTAAAATTGCTTTGTAAAATATAAAACAAAACTGAGATGCAGGCTGGTTTTTCATAGCATATCTATGTTTGATTAGTTATTAGCCTGTTAACAAAATAAATTATATTAAAATAGTTCCCATAGCCTTTTTTGGTTTGTCTTCACTCCTTAACTGCTGTTATTTGTAAATACATGTGTAAATAAGTTGCTTGATTGGTTAAGCCAGACTGTTGCTCGTGGCTTGTGGTTATCTGCCCGTCTGTCTGTCAACCACACACTTTTCATCTCTGTTGATTTCATTTTGTCAGCACAGCTGATCAGCAGTGATAATGAGATTTACGCCTGTCGTCACTGTTTCCTGTCCTCAGAAATGGCTCAAAAAGAGAAGCTCCAGTGCCTGAAAGACTTCCACAAGGACACGCTGAAGCCGTCCCCCGGTAAGAGTCCCGGCACACGACCCGAAGACGAAGCCGAGGGCAAGCACCCCCAGAGGGAGAAGTGGTCCAGCAAGCTGGACTTTGTTCTGTCCGTGGCTGGTGGCTTTGTTGGTTTAGGGAACGTGTGGCGTTTCCCATACCTCTGCTACAAAAATGGTGGAGGTAAGGCTTCCAGGCTTCTTCTACTCATCCAACTGAGTCACTGTTGCCATGCACTAAATTGACAAGTCATATTGAAGTTGATAATTGAAATAATGAAATTAAGGATTCTTACTCATGTCTTCCTACCAGGTGCATTCCTTATCCCCTACTTCATTTTCCTGTTTGGTGGAGGCCTTCCAGTCTTCTTCCTGGAGGTCGCCCTGGGCCAGTTCACTTCCGAAGGTGGTATCACCTGCTGGGGAAAGCTGTGCCCCATCTTTACTGGTATGTCATCCAGCCATCAAGTTAACTTCTGTCTGTATTGGATGTAGCGCAGCATTGTTCTGTTGAGCCAACCTGACGCTGTTGCTAGCTATGCAGCTCTGCCATGTTGTAACTTTTAATGTAGAGATAGCAGTCTAAGCAGCAACACTGGAGCCTAACTCAGCTGCTGAAAGGTAAAGTTGAAGTACCACTGATAGTCACGCACACACTAGGTGTGGTGAAATTACCCTCTGCATTTGACCCATCCCCTTCTTCCACCCCCTGGGAGGTGAGGGGAGCAGTGAGCAGCAGCGGTGGCCGCGCTCGGGAATCATTTTGGTGATTTAACCCCCAATTCCAACCCTTGATGCTGAGTGCCAAGCAGGGAGGTAATGGGTCCCATTTTTATAGTCTTTGGTATGACTCGGCCGGGGTTTGAACTCACGACCTACCGATCTCAGGGCGGACACTCTAACCACAAGGCCACTGAGCAGAAAGGCAGGGTACACCATTTTATTTTGAAATTATCATGATTGTGTGATTGATTTTGATCCACTCTGGGACATAGAACTTATTTACTGGAGAAGTAAGCGAGCGTGCTCTTGGCTGGCTAGCTGGCTTGCATGCTAACAATAATACAAAAGACATAAATGTCTTTCCCCATTACAAACATCATACCCCAATTTAAACTATTTATATAAACACATTACTGTTTGAACAACTAAGATATTCTTATGTATAGGCTGTGCTCTTTTAGAGCAAAGTGGTAGATCTATACATGCAGTAATATGACACATAGGTTTCTACAACAAGAAGTCAACATAAATGACGTCGCATAAACCAATTACATTTTGTAATCGTTAGATTCCTACCAACAGCTTCCAACAACAAAAAATCCCCTTTGTCTGCAAATAAAGAACAAAATCAATACAAAACATAACAGTTTAAATAATGTAGCTATCTTTTTAGTGGTAACTCTCAAACGTAGACTGCCGCAAGGCTCATCACTTTGTCCCCTTATTTTATGTGCATGTTGACACGTTGCTGTTTCTCACAAGGATCTTTTTGCTTTTGTTAAAATTGACACACAACTCTATAAGAAAGTCCCTTTGTGTGGAAATAAAACACATAATCAATAGAACACAACAGTTTGATTAATGTAGTCACTTTTTAGTTGTAGCTCCCAGACTTGGAGTGCCACAATGCTCATCAATTTGTGTCCCTTACTTTGTGTGCATGTTGACAAAAGTTGCTGTTTGTTGCTCGCATGGATATTTTAGCTTTTGCCGAAATCAACCCACAACTATATAATAAAGTCATTTTGTGTAGAAATCAAGCACATATTCAGGAGAGTGCATACCAGTGTCAAGGTTGTTCTTATCAGTCCCGCGTTGCAGCATGAAGTCATGCTGCGTTCCAGGTGGGAACAAGTCGACTTTGTTGTATGCCACAGTGTTCCCAGTTACTATTTCACTGGAGGCTTCCTCCTCTTTGACCTCCGTCCGTGCACAAGTGAGTTAATGTTGCACCTCGCCATCACTTGCTGAGGCTACCATGATTCACTCTTCTCCGATCAGACGACTGAAGCTGTTGCTTAGCAACAGTTTGGCCTTGATTCTTACTGAATCGCTTATTCCCAGAAATGATTTTGTTTTTATTTCTTTCCTCTTCACCCTCTAAGGCTCGTCTGTTTCATCATTTAGCTCCTTTTCCCCTCCCCCTGAATTGGGTTAATATATTCTCCGCCTACGTCTGCCCTGCCAGGGGAGCGTTCCAGAGGTGCCTCTTTAATATTTATGACACCTATAATTGCTCTTTACAATATTCATGTAGCCGATCATTTAGCCTGGACCATTTCATCATTGTGACACTTGTTTTATTTCTTTGATTTGGAATCCGCCTGCCTTTTGCACTCTTTTTTTCCCCACACATAAAAACACACAAACACACACACACAATGCACAAAGTGTCCTGGATCACAGGTTGTCAGGGCAACAGCACGGCAATGTAACAGTGAGAGAGATGGAGCAGGGCGTAGAAAAGAGGACGTGAGCACTCTGGGGTTTGTAACAAGGCTTGTGTATCGTGATCAGAAATGAAACAATGAATATTGTAACCTTTACTCCCGTGGGTCATTTCTGCAGCAAATAGACGTAAATACGAGGAGATAGCGGTGAATAATGCATCACAGCATATCATAAATGTTACTTTGAACATGCTGACGTGCATCGCAGATTTACAGTTACACAGTTCTAAGTGTATGAAAAGAAGCAGGAAGAAACAGTGCTTATTTAACCAGAAAACAACATCAGTCCAACTGGATGCTTAGTAAGTGCTATGATTTTTGGTGTAGGCTTAATTGTATGTACGATATAACAGTCTGTGAATTAAGGACACCTGGTGTAGCATCTGATGCTAGCTGATGATAAAATGGTTGTCCGTGCAGCTACCAAGGTCATTTGAGGTCGGGGGTGGATTGTGTGTGTGGTTGTGGTGGTGGTGGTGGTGCGGGGATGGTGTCGTCATGGAGGAGAACGCGTCTGTTTATTTGATCGGCATCGTCCTGTGTGATTCCAGCCAGTGTTCATAGGTGCGGAAAGTTGGCAGCTGCTAATGAGAGGCGCGCGCACACGCACACACACGCGCACGCTCACAGAAAATGAACGTCTCGATGTCATGCAGACACTTAATACAGACACTTAATAAATACACTAAGGACATTCTTTTGGACTAGCGGCTTTGGCTGTGTGCTTGCTAAGAAGACACACACGCATGAAGACATTTTGATTGCAGAGGTGTCGGGGTGAGGCTTGCAACTCATTACCGCACTTAATTGCCAAACACACAGCACACAGTTTCAAATCTTTATTTAAATAAAACCTCCTGTAATAAAATCGGTCTAGCCAATGTGCTTCAGGCGGAACAAACGCCCAACATGCTAATAAGTCATTAATCAGACGCGTGGCAGCAGGCACAGCCAATCACACATTAGCAAGAAACGTCAGAGCCAACCAATGAGCTTCTGGGCTCACTAACACCAACCCTGCACTGAATGCCAACAGAAGTGTGTTGTGTCAATCGGCTGAAGGACCCGGTACCTACTCAGTGGCCTAGTGGTTAGTGTCCGCCCTGAGATCGGTAGGTTGTGAGTTGAAACCCCGGCCGAGTCATATCAAAGACTAAAAAATAGGACCCATTACCTCCCTGCTTGGCACTCAGCATCAAGGGTTGGAATTGGGGGTTAAATCACCAAAAATTATTCCCGGGCGCGTGAACAAGGGGATGGGTCAAATGCAGAGGACAAATTTCACCACACCTAGTGTGTGTGTGACAATCATTGGTACTTTAACATTAACTTTAGAGCAAAGCTGTCCAAAGTCTGGACAGCGGGACATTTTGTTAGCCCACTGTAATTAAAAGACTGCATCAGAACATTAGCTTGTGTTTCGTACTAATTACATGCCGTGTTGGGCAGCAGCTCCTTACAAATAGCGTAGCAACATAGTTTAAATGCATTTTTCAGTAGCTTCGCTACTTTTTGAACGAGTAGTGAGTCCCGTACCTTAGCTATTTTTAGACACATGCAGCAAGGTAGCTTACATCAAAGCTACAACCTGCAAAGAGAAAAAATGGACTGCAAATCCAGGCCCAAAAAATAACGGCGAAAATACAATGACCTGGATAAATGAGAACATCCATATTATACGGTGAAAATCCATAGTGACTGGTTGTTATTCGTATGATGAGTCACAATTTGCTAAGGTTAGGGTGAAACATTACGTACTGGCCAATCGGGCAAGATAAGACGGGTCATCAAAACCAGGAAGCAAAATAACAGACGCACACTCAATGTCACATGACGACGAGGGAAAGAAGCATTAAGTAATCAAATGGATTTTGCAAAAATGAAGGCCTTAAATGGCATTAAATGAGGCATTAAAAATGTATACAATTGTAAGACTTGGCCAATAGTCAATACGTCAATCAAATAAACGATAAAGGAAAATGAACTTAAGAATGTTGCGGTCATTGATACATTGTTACGTCTTGTCTGTTTATTTTCTTCGGCTTTCAAACTGGAAACAGGAAGTCTTGTAATGTCCGGTCCAAAAGCGTGAAAAGCGCAGCCTCATTACTAGGGATGATGTTTGATAAGAAATTATCGAGTTCGAGCCCCTTATCGAATCCTCTTATCGAACCGATTTCTTATCGATTCTCTTATCGAATCCAGATAGGTTGTTGTATATGGAAAAACACACACAATATTTGGTTTAACAAAAGCTCACTGTTATTTTATGAGAAAAAAATGAAATAAAATGAATAAATTATGACTGTTGTTACCGCCCTAAAAAAATACAATAAAATAAATAAATATTGACTGTGGTTACCCAAAGTATATTAAGTGGAATATTTCAGAAAAACAAATACATACATTAACACAAAAACAACCTGTCTCTGGGATCACTATAGGTGTATAAATAATAACATAGTGTTAAATAAAATCAGAAAATAATACAGCTCTCCATAAAGTGCACTTCTGCTGCTATTGGAACATCCTTTTGGGGTCCATCAGTGTGGCCTCCTCCAGGAATGACTGCACGTCCTTGTCCTGGAGGGAAAATGAGGGACAGACACAGCATAGAATTAGGGGGGAAATTAGCTGAATGTGAAGACTAGGGTGTCTGTTAAGTCTTTAGCATTAGTATGTGGAATTAAATGATGGAATGGATTAAGTAATAAAGTTAAACATTGTACTGATATTATCCATTTTAAGAAGTTGTTCAAATTAATAGTACTTACAAAGTACAAAGAAGAATTATGAGAAATACTTTCAACCTTATTGAATTAATTACATATTACAAAACTGTTGTATATACTAATTCACAGATGTTATTTTATTATAAAAAGGTCAGTAAATGATGTATATATTTGTAAACGCTCTGAAGTGGGAAAGGGGTAGGATTAAATAAGATTTACTTCTTCCTACTCCTTTTCGGACATGATGTGAAGTGAAATTATATGAAACTGTGATGTGTTATTCTGTAAGTGTGTTCATGAACAAAATAAACTAAAGAAAGAAAGAAAGCACTAGTTTATTAGACAGATCTGCAAACTCTGGAGTGGTGTAGGCTACAAGATACCGTTAACGTTATCAGACACATACAAAAAGGCTAAAGTTAACGTTATCAGACACATACAAAAACGTTACCGTTAGCCATTGACTATGCTTAGGTAACGTTAGTCTAGCTAACATTACTGCAGTCCTGGTTGACATAAGAGGTAACGTTATTTTAGTATAAAGGCTACGAGTGAGCAGGTATGGAAATTAACCGGCAACAGTTAACGTTAGTTACTCACCAGCACTCTCACTGGAATTGGCGCTGAAAGTTGAAGCAGAGGAAGAGGGGCGCGCTTCGTCATCTCTGTCGCTGCTTCTTCACGACACCTTTTTCTAACCTTCAGGTTATGTACGGCCTGAACATGTTTCATCATGCTTGTTGTACTTCCCCCCCTACATGAGAGCGAAGCCTGGCAATAATTGCAGATAGCCGTTTCCTCGTCGTTTTTTTTTGTAAAATGAAGCCATGCCTTGAGGCGTTTTTTCCAGTCCATTGTTGTTGCTGCTTCTGTATCTGCCGCCTCATGACTGAGCTACATAATTTCCTGGGACGTGTCACAGGGCATTTCCTGTGGGACGGGATTCGTTCCCCGGGATTCGAATAAAGAACCAACTCTTTTTCTTTACTATAGTGGCCTCGATAACGGGAACCGGTTCTCAAAAAGGGATTCGAATCCATGGAATCGGTTCTATTCTTATCGAACAACCGGGAGAACTGGTTTCGAACATCATCCCTACTCATTACGACAAAATGAAACAGCTCTGGGGGCCCAAACTTTTCCATTCTTTGGTGACTGTAGGTGTGCAGTCTTTAACTGTGACACCATGTCATGTTAATGAGGAAGCTGTGCTTGTTTCATGCGTACATATATATATATATATATATACATATACATATATATATATATATATATATATATATATATATATATATATATATATATATATATATATATACATATACATATATATATATATGTAGCAAGCTACTTTTGCAGTGTAGTTTGTAGTGTAGCTTGCTACAATTCTCTGGGGATAGCTTCCCCTGTACTGTAGCCACATTTAATCGGGAGTAACTTGTAGCTTAGCTTACTGCATTTTCCAAGTAGCTTGCCCATCACTGCTTAAATGTGACTCTTTGTGATGCTGCTGTGAGAGCTGGGTCTGTATGATCTCACTCATGCAGTGTCGTTTGTGTCTTTGCAGGCATTGGCTATGCCTCCATCGTGATCGTGTCCCTGCTGAATATCTACTACATCGTCATCCTGGCCTGGGGCCTGTACTACTTGTTCCAGGTAAGAGCGTTTGCTGCTCTGCGTCATCTATATCTACTTCCGGGCACGTGCATAGTTAGACCACGAGTGGTGCTCACACACTTTGTCGGAGAAACATGCCCTTTCTGCTGAATTCTTTTAAAAATAAAAATTATTCTCTGTACTCAATTCCCCTTAAATATATTCCGATATCTGACGGGGCATGTGTTTGAATTCTTCTGAAAGTTCCTCCCCAAAGTTCTCGACGGCCATGTAGCACATACCAGAGGTGTGGACTCGAGTCACATGACTTGGACTTGAGTCAGACTCGAGTTATGAATTTGATGACTTTAGACTCGACTTGACAAAATGTAAAGAGACTTGCAACTCGACTTAGACTTTAACATCAATGACTTGTGACTTCACTTGGACTTGAGCCTTTTGACTTGACATGACTTGCTACTTTCCCCAAAACCTAAAGCTTAAAAAGTTATTTGGGAGCGCTCCGTAGCTTTCATTTTGTACGTGTCTGTCTATCAGCGTGTGTGCTGCGTGTCAGCGTGTGTGCTCTCAGTACAACAGCCAATCAAATTTGATCTACATTGTTTTCATCACACAGCATTGATCCAATCAAATTGCAGGACAACCAATGAACAAGAGTTGTCAAACAACGCGCCAGTGAGAAAGATTTATACCAAAGTTGGTTTCGTTCGGGTATAAAAACTACGACTTGGTCAACGAATTGCCGTATGCAAATCACGCAGTTCGAATATTACAGACGGAGACGCAACAACTTCCAACTTCGTTCGATATTTGAAGTTGCACAAAGAAGGGTACGTTTTGAATGTAAGATAACGTTTATTGGCTAAGTAACATGACTTTTATTTGCTGTGTAGTTAAATCAGTGAGGCTGTAAACTCACTGCTAACGTTATAACCATAGACATCTTATAAGGGTACACAGCATCGAGCGCTACTGCCTACTGGCGCAGACGAGACGCGGGGCCGCCATCTTGGAGTGGTGATCCGCTCCACTCAGTGCAATTCATTTGGCAGGAGCAATGAACTGTCAACGCATTTAATTCATTTTACCTCACTGAATACCACTCATTTTCACGCGCTTTTTTGTCATACGTGTAGCTATGATAACGGACACATGTTTTATTATTCATAGTTTGCTTAACAGTAATACAATATTCTTATACACTATAAGTGACCAGACGTCCGAGATTAAAACTGGGAATATAATCCCAGAGAAGGGGGAAAAAAACGGTCAGCTATTTTTAAATTGAAGAAACAATATGATTACGTTATATATACATGCTACATAAACAATGTATGAATACATTAGATATCTATATATCTTATAGACCGTATCTCTGTTGCTGCAGCAGCAGAGAGTTTATTCTGTCGTGACACTTTGTATTGATATTTTGTATTACATTCTTCCCTTAAATGATCATGTTTACAGTGATTGTTATATATGTATTTTTTATGTATGTCGCTTTGGATAAAAGCGTCTGCCAAATACTTAAACATATATAAACACCTGAAAGTCTTTATATCAGCTAAAACCACCAATGTGTTTCACTGGATTCAGAATAAAACCACATTCTGTTTTACCCAACAATGTTAGTATTTGAATATTGTTACTTGAAGACTTATTCCTGGTAACAATTATACTGTTAAGAAAGTATTGTCTTATACTTTGCCTAAAATGAGAATGCATTATAATCAATGGCGGCTGGTGAATTTTGTTTTAGGTGGGGCAGAAAGTTTGTAAACCAAACCCCTGTAAGGGCGTCATCCTCCCCCAGAAGATTTATTTGTGATTTTCACATACAAATATTGAAGATCTTTGCTCCTTCTCAACTCTGTGGTAATGTTATTTTCATAAAATACAACCAATAGTACATTAATGTTAAATCTTACTTGTGAAAAGTAATCCCCCGATTCCTATTTTCAACAGTCCGCTCATTTGAGCAGGAAAACGCTGAACACCATCTTTGTTTTGTACCTGTCAACTGTCAGTTTAGGCTGCTCGCCGGCTCCTCATCACCACTTCAAGATGCAAATTGCTCGCGTCACAGCAACCAATATTGCGTCTACTTATAAGATATTTATGGTTATAACGTCATTTCAAACACGGCATATGTTGCTGCAGTTTGCTACCGTATTCATACTTTTTGTCAAGTGATTTTTTAAGCAGGGTTGCATGAGGTACCTACACATAACGTTACGTTAGTCAATGTATCACACACAGTAACATAACGTTAGACGGCGGTCAGCAGCACCGCATATTTTAGCCACCTACAAAAAGACAAACATAGTCAAATAAAGGTCAGTTAAAATATATACTATATTAAGAATATGTGTACATATTGCATAGGGCCCTGACATCTAAAAAGTACAACTCTGTTCATTGTTATGTTCATGTATTTGTTATGTTTTTCATGTGTACGCACACATCAACACACATACAGTATGAGATGAGATCAATGAGATAAGGTAAGAACAGAATAGAAACTGCTGTGGAACTAGTTACAATGCAATATGCCATGGAAATACAATGTTATAAATAAATGATAAATGGGTTATACTTGTATAGCGCTTTTCTACCTTCAAGGTACTCAAAGCGCTTTGACAGTATTTCCACATTCACCCATTCACACACACATTCACACACTGATGCAAGGCGCTAACCAGCAGCCATCAGAGGCAAAGGGTGAAGTGTCTTGCCCAAGGACACAACGGACGTGACTATGAAGGTAGAAGGTGGGGATTGAACCCCAGTAACCAGCAACACTCCGATTGCTGGCACAGCCACTCTACCAACTTCGCCACGCTGTTAACACTTTTGTACAAATAAGTACAGTTGCACTTGTTTTTGCAAATGTGTTTATTCTGTAAAGGAATGAGTTAAATGTTTAAAATTGTTTAAACTATTAAAATGACTGGTTAATAGTGCTATTATGAATTGCAATGTCAGTACTATTTTCTTTCCTGCTATTTCAAATGCACTTGTTTTAATAAATAAATACAGCGGTTTGAAAGCATACACAATCTGTGTAAAAATATTAGTCTGTGGTCAAAAGGACTTGAAAGGACTCGAAACTCAAAATGCAGGACTTGTGACTTGACTTGAGACTTTCTAGTCTTGACTTTGGACTTGACTCAGGACTTGCCTGTCTTGACTCGGGACTTGACTCGAGACTTGAGGGCAAAGACTTGAGACTTACTTGTGACTTGCAAAGCAATGACTTGGTCCCACCTCTGGCACATACTATAAACCTTACAGTATGTCTCCTCTGACACACAGTATCAGACAGTAATAACAAAGTTTGTGAAATTGCGTTATTTGGTCCTAAATTAACCACAACATTATATATGGTATATATAAATATATATAAATATATATAAATATATATATAAATATATATAAATATATATAAATATATATATATATATATATATATATATATATATATATATATATATATATATATATATATATATATATATATATATATATATATATATACATACATACATACATACATACATACATACATACATATATATAAATATATATATGTACTTGTATTTTAATATATGGGAACAATAAGGGGTCTTAAATTTCATCACAAATTGCATTTAATTCAGTAAAGAAATTAAAAAATTCCGAATCGGGGCTTGAATCCACATCCCTTGCTCCACAGTTAGGTGTCATAGAGATAACAGACAGGCAAATGATTTAATAATGACAGTTTTGCTGTTTTGCTCTACAACCTAGACAAGTTCACTAGTTTTGTTTCAGTTTAAATCCCAATTATTGAGGTGAAAGGCAGGTCTTTATAGTATGATTTTATCTACCCAAAGCATTTCCATGTCGTCAACATATGTAATAGTGTTTTTTTGGTCAGAATGTTTCATATATTATGTTTTACAGACCATCTTAAAGCCTCTCTTCAGTATACACAGTTTTGTGGGCTGTCTTATTTTCGTGCGTCCACTTCGACAGCATCTTCTCCCCGTCATCCGTGTTGTCTTTTTTAGCGCTTTCATATGGAGTCTACTGACAGATAAATCGTAGAACTATACGCTACTTTGTATTAGAAATGGCAACATTAGTGGAGGCATGTGCATGTACGAGCCAGTCTGCCCTACAACAAGAGACAAAGAGAAGAAGTTTAGTGACAATGAAGGGTTAGCGCACTGCTCTTCGAGTGAATCTTTACTGTATATGGAGATAGCTGCTGACGTCACATGTTGGAAAAATTTCTTATTTGGGGCAAATTCAAAACGGTTCGTTTGGAGGAAATATGAAGGAAGGCAAACATTTATTTTTAAATAAATATTTCAGCAGTGGTTTGATTTCACATGTCACATTTCACAAAAACATGTACCAATAACATAGAAAAGTTGGTTTTGCATAATAGACAATCTGCTGAAATATATTTGTTGTATTAGTGTCATGCTGTTTGTGCTTTAACTCTGTCATAGAACTATTTAAACAATGTGCGTGTGGAGTACACACATTTCTTTTATTTATTCAATTTGATGATTTAGAGTTTGAATTTGTTACTGTGTAAGTTAAAAATATCCTGCTGTGATTCTTATCGCAATAATAATTATTTAAAGCATTTTCTCAATTGGTGGCCTTTTTTCTAGTTTGAGCACCTGCCCCCCAGAATCTTTGTACCTGTTCCTGTCTACATCTATGAAGGTGCAATTTTGAGGGATGCGTACTGGAATGGAATTGGCACAGGCTCTAGGTCATTTGACGCCACAGGCAGGCGTATACTTTTGCACATGCGCAGTAACATGGAATAATCCAGAGCGTGAGAAGGTAGGGGGAGCTACCAAACGATCATTATAAATTAAACATTTTTGGTGTATTTTAAGCTGACAAATTAAGACAAGAATAAACAAATAGGTGTTTTTAATATAATACATATTTAATAATTCAATCAATCAATCAATCAATGTTTATTTATATAGCCCTAAATCACAAGTGTCTCAAAGGGCTGCACAAGCCACAACGACATCCTCGGTACAGAGCCCACATAAAGGCAAGGAAAAACTCACCCCAGTGGGACGTCGATGTGAATGACTATGAGAAACCTTGGAGAGGACCGCATATGTGGGTAACCTCCCCACCCCCCTCTAGGGGAGACCGGAAGCAATGGATGTTGAGTGGGTCTGACATAGTATTGTGAAAGTCCAGTCCATAGTGGATGTAACATATTAGTGAAAGTCCAGTCCATAGTGGGGCCAGCAGGAAACCATCCAGAGCGGAGACGGGTCAGCAGCGCAGAGATGTCCCCAACCGATGCACAGGCTAGCGGTCCACCCCGGGTCCCGACTCTGGACAGCCAGCACTTCATCCATGGCCACCGGACCTGTGTGTCTCCCTCTCCACAAGGGAGAGGGGGGAAGAGGAGAAAATAAAAGAAATGGCAGATCAACTGGTCTAAAAAGGGGGTCTATTTAAAGACTAGAGTATACAAATGAGTTTTAAGATGGGACTTATATGGTTCTACTGAGGTAGCATCTCTAACTGTTACCGGGAAGGCATTCCATAGTACTGGGGCCCGAATAGAAAACGCTCTATAGCCCGCAGACTTTTTTTGGGCTCTGGGAATCACTAATAAGCCGGAGTTCTTTGAACGCAGATTTCTTGCCGGGACATATGGTACAATACAATCGGCAAGATAGGCAGGAGCTTGACCGTGTAGTATTTTTTACGTAAGTAGTAAAACCTTAAAGTCACATCTTAAGTGCACAGGAAGCCAGTGCAGGTGAGCCAGCATAGGCTTAATATGATTAAACTTTCTTGTTCTTGTCAAAAGTCTAGCAGCCGCATTTTGTACCAACTGTAATCTTTTAATGCTAGACATAGGGAGACCCGAAAATAATACTTTACAGTAATCGAGACAAGACGTAACGAACGCATCAATAATGATCTCAGCGTCGCTAGTGGACAAAATGGAACAAATATTAGCGATATTAGGGAAATGAAAGAAGGCCGTTTTAGTAACACTTTTAATGTGTAACTCAAACGAGAGAGTTGGGTCGAAGATAATACCCAGATTCTTTACTGAGTCACCTTGTGTAATTGTTTGGTTGTCAAATGTTAAGGTGGTATTACTAAATAAATGTCGGTGTCTAGCAGAACCGATAATCAGCATTTCCGTTTTCTTGGCGTTGCGTTGCAAAAAATTAGCGGACATCCATTGTTTAATTTCATTAAGACACGCCTCCAGCTGACTACAATCCGGCGTGTTGGTCAGCTTTAGGGGCATGTAGAGTTGAGTGTCATCAGCATAACAGTGAAAGCTAACACCGTATTTGCGTATGATGTCGCCTAGTGGCAGCATGTACAGACAGAGCCAAGAACCGAACCCTGGGGAACTCCGCAGGTTACGTTAACATAGTCCGAGGTCACATTGTTATGGGAGACGCACTGCATCCTGTCAGTAAGATAAGAGTTAAACCAAGACAAGGATAAGTCTGACATACCAATACGTGTTTTGATACGCTCTAATAAAATATTATGATCGACGTATCGAAAGCAGCGCAGATCAAGAAGCAGCAACATAGATGACGCATCAGAATCCATCGTTAGCAATAGATCATTAGTCATTTTTGCGAGGGCTGTCTCCATAGAGTGATTTGCCCTGAAATCGGATTGAAAAGGTTTACAGATTGTTAGACACTAAGTGTTCATTTAGCTGCTGTGCAACAATTTTTTCGAGGATTTTTTAAATAAAGGGAAGGTGGGACACCGGAGGTAGTTTACCATGAGGTCAGGATCGAGGTTAGGTCTTTTGAGCAGAAGATGAATAACCACTTTTTTGAATGCTAGGGGAACAGTGCCAGAGGAAAGTGATAAGTTTGTAATATTTAGCACTGATGGACCTAATAATACAAAACGCTCCTTGACAAGTTTCCCAGGAAGTGGGTCAAGTAAACATGTTGTTTGTTTTATCCCACTTACACGCCGTAATAATTCCTCTAATGTTATTTCATCAAAAAGAGAAAGCCTATTTTGGAGGGCAGTATCCGTCGTATATACAGTCGTATCTGTGTTAATATAACCCAGTTGTAGCTGGGATGCGTTGTCTTTAATCTCCTTTCTAATGAGTTCAATTTTCTAATTAAAGAAATTCATAAAGTCATCTGCCGAGTGGGTGGAGCTACTGGGAGAAGTCTCTTGTTGGGTTAGCCACGCTACTGTACTAAACAAAAATTTAGGATCGTTTTTGTTGAGGCGGATGAGATTTGAGTAATATTTAGCTTTAGCTAAGGTAAGCATGCGTTTATAAGTTATTAAACTATCACTCCATGCTTGATGGAAAACCTCAAGTTTAGTCGCGCGCCATTTGCGTTCCAGCTTTCTACATGATGATTTATGAGCTCTAGTTTCTTCTGTAAACCATGGGGTACGCCTTTTAGGGGCCGTTTTTTGCTTTAGCGGTGCTATACTATCAATGGTTTTGCGTAGGGCGTTGTCAAAGTTGTTAGTGAGGTTATCAATAGAGCCGACACTAGTAGGTCAGCAAGAGTCATCGTTGTGGCAGCATTAATGTTGCGGCTGCTATAGCAGTTATTATTATTATTAGCTTGTTGACAATAAGGCAGAACTTCGAATTTTATAAGGTAATGATCGGACATTACTTTAGTATACGGGAGTATCATAACTTTGGAGGTGGTGACACCCCTGACAAGCACTACATCTATCGTATTACCGTTGCGATGCGTGGGTTCATTTATTATTTGTGCAAGACCACAGCTATCAATTATAGTCTGGAGCGCCACGCACTGAGGGTCCGATGGGGTATTCATAAGGATATTAAAGTCCCCCATTATGATTATATTGTCGGCGTGCGTCACTAGATCAGCAACAAACTCTGAGAATTCACTGATAAAGTCCGAATAGGGCCCTGGGGGTCGGTAGATAACAGCCAGGTCGAGAGGCAGTGGTGTGACAGACCTCATAGTAAGCACCTCAAACGATTTATATTTATTATTTAGGTTAGGGGTAAGGTTAAAGTTTTCATTGTATATTAGTGCGACCCCCCACCCCCCCTTTTAAGGGGACGGCCAATATGTGCATTCATATAGTTAGGAGGAGATGCCTCATTTAACGCAAAAATCGTCTGGTTTGAGCCAGGTTTCGCTAAGACCAAAACCGTTAAGATTGTTGTCTCTAATTAACTAATAACGTTTTGGGAGACAATGATCTTATGTTTAAAAAGCCTTTATTATAGGTATTAGGCTGTTTTGACAAGTTTTTGTTGAAATTATCTGTAGTAGCAATATCAATAATATTGCGTTTATTATGCGTAGTGCACTTTAAATAGTTTCGACCATATCTGGGAATTGATATGACAGGAATTTTCAGATTGTTTGCTTGGTGCTGCGATAAACTGAACGCATAATAATTTGCCACCACAGTAGAATGCATGTCTACCTCTGATACAGTCACAACAGAAAAAACATTATGTGAGTTGTGTATTATTCTACGAGAATTGCTATGTGTGCAGGGATTATCCAGCCTGGCGCTGGCTAGTTCTGTTTTAACTGACTCCTCCCCGGACTAGCAGACTCTGTAATTGCCTGTGACTGGGCTTGCTCTAGTGTAGTTAGTCAAGTGTGACTCAAATAGTAGTCTATGTCCCTAGACAGGATGATGGCGCATTCCTGGTTAGGGTGAAGGCCGTCTCTCATCAGCAAGCCTGGTTTGCCCCAGAAAGAGGGCCAATTATCAATAAACGTTAGTCACTGTTGTCTACAGAGGTTAGCCAGCCACTTGTTAAGCGAGACTAATCTGCTATATCTCTCATCATTGCCTCTCGCAGGCAGGGGGCCAGAGACAATTACCTGATGCCTGGACATCTTTCTAGCGAGATCACAAGGCCTGGCTATGTTTCTCTTTGTAATCTCTGACTGTCTCATCCTAGTGTCATTGGAGCCAACGTGTACAACTATATTCGCATAACTAGTGGTGCGATTAGCCTGTCGTACGTGTGTACTAGGCCTGTTGCGAGTTAGCTCCCTAAGATTAGCTTCTATGTCAGGTGCTCTGGCCCCGGGAATACACTTAATTGTGGCTGGTTTTCTAAGCTTTATGTTTCGGGTGATGGAGTCCCCTATGACTAAGGTGTGGTGCCCGGTAGACTGGGGTGTAGGACTAGCTAAAGGGCTAAATCTATTATGCGTCTCAGCCGGTACACCGTAGTTTATAGGTCGCTTAGGACTACTATGAACTGGGTTAGTTAGCTCGCTACAGCTAACGCTAGCAGATGTGTCCGCAACATCTAAAGTTTTGAGATTACTCTGCCCTAACTGGGGGACACGACCCTCTAGCAGAGCCAACCTATCCATGAGTAAGGTGCACGACGTGCAGGAATCCATACTCACGGTATTTTCTGTCACTGAGTGAAGTTCCTGCTGTCTTCCGGGAAGTGGTCATGGTGTGTGGGAGTAGATTCCTTACGACCGACGACCAGCGCCGCCTTTCTCTGCGCTAGCTTCGTTAGCTTAGCAGCTAGCTAGCTGAGGGAGGGGTGGTGAGACAGAGATTGGGTGATTTGCAAGTTAAATAGGACTACTAAATATGTTTGGGAAGTAGTAAAGAAAGCTGCAAAACAATTAAAAGCACACAGAACGATAGTTAGCTTTTTCGCAACAGCGAGCAGTCACTCGCGGCGAATCGAAACAGGAAGTGGCCAATTGTTTTTATGAGACGTGTGTGGACCACAGGGAACTGCCTGTGTTTGTCTAATTTTAAGTTTGTCCCTGACTACAGTCTTTTACAAACAATGCTGGATCTAAACATTTAAAGTACAGAATGGATGTTTTTTTGTTATTAATTTTAAATTAAACATTGTTAATAAGTACAGAGTGTGTTTCATTATACATTCTTTATTTATTTATTTTTTTTTTTTGGTAGATTCTGATATTTGGCAACCTGTCCAATAGATTGACTTTGTTGCCTGTCGGCATGGTAAACAATAGCAACCAGTTAGAAAAGTGCCCAATTTAGTGCCACTGAAATTATTCCAAAATTAGGTATAGTTATCGTCAAGACAACTGTCTCAGCTACTCTTTTTAAACCTCATGTTTTGTGCACCGTCTCAAAAGTACCGATTTGGCACCGGTATTGCATAATATGTAGATGACAGCAAACTCTTGTACTAATGTATTAATGTTTACCTTTTGTGCTTTCAGTGTTTTCAGCCTGAGCTGCCGTGGGCCAAGTGCAACCAGCCCTGGAACACGGAGCGCTGCATTGAGGACACGTACCGCAAGAACAAAAGCCTTTGGCTGCCTTCCAACTCCTCCAACTTCACCTCCCCTGTCACCGAGTTCTGGGAGTATGTACCACTTGCTGACTTTTGCAAGGACACTAAATGTCCTTTTATCTAGAACATATTACTGTATTTAGCCAAATAAAAACAAGATTAACCCCCCAGAAAACTAGACCAAGGAAAATTATATACAAACATTTTTTTTCCACTAAAATATTACTAATTTATCTCCCAAGATGTGCAATGTTACATAAGTGCTACTTTGTCAGTCTAAATGTAAATCAAAGTGTTTTGCATGTTAATGAACATTTTTATACAAGCACATTAAAATGTAAACAAACCAGATTGTAGCCAGAAGCTAATTTCCATCCGTAGTCCTTGACTAAGCAAGTAAACATGGTGGAAAAGCACTACATGTCACTATTTAACAAGCTGGCAGACTCAAAAGCAGACAAGAGAGGCAGACTCAAAGTCCAAAGGGTTTAATTTAGGCAAACGAGGGATGAGGGAAAGGCGCTGTCGGCTGGAGTGGAGGTGTCTGGCAGGTAGGCAGGCAGGCTTAGAGGAGATAGGCACTGGAGGCAGAGGAAAACAATGGTGAGTTGAGGAACAAGATACCAGGAGCAAAAGGCACAAACAAAAGAACAAGATCATCAATATACTACTGGCGAGAAGCGTTACCACTTGGAGAGCTGTGAAACTATCTGGCAGCGTCGTGTGAGGAGACCAGGGCTTTTGTGGAGTGGCGGTGATTAGCTAATGGCAGGCAGGTGAGTGAGCTGATCAGCGCCAGGTGTGCCAGACTGGGATGCCAGGAACCCAAACTCCGCCCACACATGACCACACCCAAACAGACAAGACAGACACACAAGACACTGCAGGGACTGTGACAGTGCCTACCCTCATGGAACGCCCCCAGGCGATCCACCAGGCTTGTCAGGGTGGTCACGGTGGAATTCCGAGATGAGGGATGGATCCAGTATGAACCGATATGGAATCCAGCACCGCTCCTCAGGACCATAGCCTGCCCAGTCCACCAGGTACTGGAACCCCTTACCACGGCGCCGTGCGTCCAGCAGCCGTGCCAAGATGGTCATCGATGACACGGGGGATGGGGAGGGAACATCTGGAGGAGAAAGCAGACAGGTCACAACTGGTTTCACCTGAGAGACGTGGAAGACGGGATGGATCTTCAGCTGAGGGGGCAACTTGAGCTTGATAGCAGTTGGGTTGACAATGGCAAGGATTTCATAGGGACCGACAAAACGGGGTGACAGCTTCCTGGAGTCCGTCTTCAAGGGAAGGTCTTTAGAGGACAGCCACACATGTTGGCCTGCCTGGTACTCCGGGGCAGGAGTCCAATGGCGGTCAGCAAAGCGCCGGTTTCTGTCCACTGAGCTGAGTAGGGCAGCCCGCACATCCATCCACACCTTCCGACAACGCCGCAGGTGACTCTGGACTAAAGGAACAGCGATGTCGGCCTCTTCAGCTGGAAAAAGTGGTGGTTGGTAACCCAGAGAACCTTCAAGCGGTGACACACCCGTGGCAGCGGAGGACAGGGAGTTGTGGGAATATTCAATCCATGCAAGGTGGGTGCTCCAGGTGGAGGGATTCTTGGCAGCGACACACCTGAGGGCCACTTCCAGATCCTGATTAGCCCGTTCTGTTTGCCCGTTAGTCTGTGGATGGTAACCCGATGACAAGCTTACGTTGGCTCCAAGGGCATGACAGAAAGTCTTCCATACCAGGGAGATAAATTGGGGTCCCTAGTCCGAAACGATGTCTAGAGGTATGCCATGGAGCCGGAACACAAGGTTCACCATGAGGTCAGCAGTTTCAAGGGCTGAGGGTAGTTTGGGGAGAGCCACAAAATGAACTGCCTTAGAAAATCTGTCCACTATGGTGAGTATTGCTGTATGGCCTTGAGATTCAGTGAGCCCTGTCACAAAGTCCAAAGCAATGTGGGACCATGAGCGACCAGGAACCGGCAAGGGACAGAGGAGACCTGCAGGCGGCTGGTGAGACGATTTTCCACGCGCACACAGTGCAGGCAGATACAAAGGCCCGAGTGTCTGCGGTCATGGTAGGCCACCAGAAGTGTCGCTTGAGAAGGAACAGGGTGCGGTTGATTCCGGGTTGGCATGCAAAGCGAGATGTGTGGGCCCAAAGGAGGATATCAGAGCGGACAGAATCAGGAACAAAAAGTCTTATTAGCTGGGCCATTACCTTTGTCTGCTTGAGTCTGCTGAGCTCTACGAACCAGCGCTCCCATGTCACCGCAGCCACCACACAGGAAGAGGGAACTATAGGGCTAGGACTGGAAGACATTTCAGTAGAGTACTGGCGTGAGAGGGCATCAGGTTTAGTGTTGCGAGAACCTGGACGGTAGGTTAAGGTGAACCGGAACTGACCAAAGAACAGCACCCACCGGGCTTGACGGGAGTTAAGGCGCTTGGCCGATTGAATGTAGGCGAGGTTCTTGTGATCTGTCCATACGATGAACGGGTGTTCTGCCCCCTCCAGCCAATGCCTCCACTCATCCAGGGCGAGCTTGACAGCGCGCAGTTCCCGATTTCCCACGTTGTAATTGCGCTCAGCAGGTTCCAGGCGGTAGGAGAAGAAAGCACAGGGATGAAGTTTTTGGTCATCGGCTGAGCGCTGGGACAGGACGGCCCCTACCCCGGAGTCTGAGGCATCAACCTCCACAATAAACTGTCGAGAAGGATCTGGATGAATGAGGACGGGGCCGTGGTGAAACGTCTCTTCAATTCCCTGAAAGCAGCTCCAGCCTCTGCAGTCCAAGCAAATCGAGTGGATGTGGAAGTCAGCTATGTGAGGGGTGCAGCTACCTGGCTGTAGTTTCTGATGAAACGGCGGTAGAAGTTGGCAAAACCCAAAAATCGCTGGAGCTCTTTCAAAGTAGTAGGTTGAGGCCATTCCTCCACTGCGCGCACCTTCGCAGGGTCTGCTTTCACCTGGCCACTCTCAATTATCAGCCCCAGGAAGGAAGTAGAGGTGACATGGAACTCACACTTCTCAGCTTTGCAGTAGAGCCTATTCTCCAGGAGATGCTGAAGCACCTGCCTGACATGCTCAACATGCGCCTCCGTGTTGCGGGAGAAGATCAGGATGTTCTAGGTACACAAACACACAGCGGTTCAGAAGGTCACAAAGTACATCATTTACAAGGGCTTGAAATACTGCTGGTGAATTAGTTAATTCAAAGAGCATAACAAGATACTCAAAATGTCCAAGTGGGGTCTTAAATGCAGTTGTCCACTCATCACCGGCTCTGATACGGATCAAATGATATGCATTTCGTAGATCTAGCTTGGAGAAAATAGTAGCTCCCTGAAGGGGCTCAAAAGCAAATACAATCAACGGCAATGGATATTTGTTCTTGATAGTAATGTCATTTAATCCACGATAATCAATACAGGGGCGGAGTGATCCATCCTTCTTCATGACAAAGAAGAATCCCGCACCCACTGGGGAGGAGGAGGGATGGATGATGCCAGCTGCCAGGGATTCCTGAATATACTTCTCCATGCTCTCTCTCTCTCAGGACGTGACAGGTTGTATAGGCGACTTGCCGGCAGCGGCGCTCTAGAAATCAGGTTGATGGCACAATCATAGGGCCGGTGAGGTGGAAGTGGCAGGGCACGCTGTTTGCTGAATACCTCTCCGAGATCATGGTAAACAGCAGGAACTCTCGACAGGTCAGGAGACTCGAAAATGACAAGGGAGCTGGCGCTTTCCGATGGAGAAGGGGCAGAGCGCAGGCATTTAGCGAGGCAGTAGGAGCTCCAGCTCACTACCTTACCTGCAGTCCAGTCAATATGGGAGTTGTGGAGCCGTAACCAAGGTTGGCCAAGGACGATGGGTGCAAGAGGTGAGGATATGACATGGAATTGGATGTGCTCGTGATGATTACCGGACACAATGAGGTGGACTCGCACGTTGCGATGGGATACTCGAGCGAGAAGGCTACCCGTGAGGGCGTTGGCTTTCAGAGGAGAGGGTAGAGGCTCAAGGGAGATGCCTGCCTGGGAGACAACAGCTGCATCTATGAAATTCTCATCTGCCCCGGAGTCAACCAGGGCGAGCAACGGCACAGACTGAGAGTGCCACTGAAGAGTGGCGGAGAATTGCATGTGATCCTGGGATTCAGGGGAAGAGACTGTTTGGCTCACCAGAACCCCCACTGCTACTGGTGAACCTTCTTTTGGCCGAATGGGGCAAGATGCACGAAGATGACCAGGTTGTCCACAGTAGAAGCACACCCCCGACCTAATCCGTCGGAGGCGCTCGTCAGTGGAGAGACGGGTCCGCCCTAGTTGCATGGGCTCCTCCCCTGGGGACCCGGAGGGCAGGACTAGGGGTACAGGATGTCGGGGTGCATTTGGCAGAAAATCCCGGTCGGAAAAAGGGCAGTCGACACGGAGGGAACAATCTCGCCCTGCCACTGGGCTCTTTGGTCCGAAATCTTGATGGCGGTGGAAATAGCTTAATCTAGGGAATCAAGCTCCTGCCTTAGTGCGATCTCCCTGCCAATGGTCCGGTTGAGCCCACTCTGGAAGGCGGTGAGCAGCGCTTGGTCATTCCAGCCAGGCGAACTCTCTCGCAGAACTTTGACCTTGGCGGAGTCTCAACAGCTGCCGACTGGCCTGTTGTCCACGAATGGGGTGATCAAAAATCAGCTTGAGCTCAGCGGCGAAGAGCGCAAAGGACTGAGATGCGGGGGAATTCTGTTCATGCAGGGCGTTGCAGTGACTGAGTGGAGGCCCCTCAAGAAGACTGGCAATAAACGCTATCTTGGCTGCCTCATGGACATAGTGGGTTGGCTGAGCCTTAAAGATGAGATTAACTTGGGTGAGGAACTCACGGCAGGTGTTGGGGTTGCCAGAATATTTTGCAGGAGGTGGAAGATGAGGCTCAACTGCTGGGACAACTGGTGCTGAGGGAGGGGCGGCGCCATCGGCTTGAAGTGGTTCTGCTGGTGGAGCAGCACAGAGGGTATCTAAGTTTAGTGGTAATCTTGGATACCTCTTCCACAAGGGTCTGAATGAGTTGTTGGTGATCTCCCAGATGCCGGCTTTGGTTGCTGATGACCTCCTTGACCTTTTCCAAGTCTGCTGGGTCCATTCGGGCCAGATCGTTTTGTCACGATTTAACAAGCTGGCGGACCCAAAAGCAGACGAGAGGCAGATTCAAAGTCCAAAGGGTTTAATTTAGGCAAACGAGGGATGAGGAAAAGGCGTTGTTGGCTGGAGTGGAGGTGTCTGGCAGGCAGGCAGGCTTAGAGGAGGTAGGCACTGGAGTCAGAGGAAAACAATGGTGAGTCGAGGAACAAGATACCAGGAGCAAAAGGCACAAACAAAAGATCATCAAAATACTACTAGAACTGGCGCGAAGCGTTACCACTTGGAGAGCTGTGAAACGATCTGGCAGCGTCGTGTGAGGAGACCAGGGCTTTTGTGAAGTGGAGGTGATTAGCTGATGGCAGGCAGGTGAGTGAGCTGATCAGCACCAGGTGTGCCAGACTGGGAAGCCAGGAACCCAAACTCCACCCACACATGACCACACCCAGACAGACAAGACAGACACACAAGACACTGCAGGGACTGACACTACACGTGTCTTAACTCACACTTGTTAACGTATTTTACATTGAACCAAATAACATATAACATTTGAAATACTTGAAACGGTGACATTTTTTGTGCCCTATTACCATTTTAACTACCATACTTTCTATAGCAATTTTAAGGCTACAGATTATTCTGTAGCTTGATTTTTTTTTAATGTGAATTCATTAAAAAATAATTGTAAAAAACAGTATTTGACACGCTATTAAAGGATTAGACTTATTAAATGGCTTTTGAATGACCTTTAATAGCAATAAATAGCTTTTGGAAATTAGCTATCTTACCTGACGCACTGCCATTTTGGGGAAAGCCATATCCTGGGATAGTCACATGATGTGTTACATGACAAGCACTCCATTTGTGACTTATATTTCACATTCCATTGTATGATGCAATCCGCACTTTTTATGTAGTCGTTCAGATGACCAAAAACCTTTGTGACTTCTATGTATGGGTAATTCTGAATGGAATGTATTTGGAGGTGGTGCGCATGAGCACAAACCTTAGCGTCACATGTGGAACCTTGTGTTTGCGGAAGAAAACATGACTCTGATTTGTTTTCATGTCAGTCCTGGTGCAATTTCAGTGAGTTTGTACAACCAAAGCCAATATTCATTATTTCATGTAGGAAATTGAACTAAATAAATATTTCATATCACGGTTACTGTCAGCAAAATGAACACAGTAATTTTTATATACACTAAACTATTCTAATCAAGTTTAATTTTTCAATAAATAACACACACACACAATATAATTTTAATTGGCAGAAGGAGAAACACAATTGATTATCTCAGTTGTTTCGAGACCAATTTGTTTATATTGTGGTATGATGTTTGTAATGGGGAAAGACGTTAATGTCTCTTATATTCATGTTAGTGTTTAGGCTAGCTATCAATTGCGGTTTGAGGAAATATGTATTGTGTCTTTTATTCATGTTAGCATTTAGGGTTGCTAAGGATTAGCATGCTAGCTGCTTCTCCAGGAATGTATCTTATCTCTTATCTTTATACCGGTAATCGTTAAAGGGATCTTGGAAGAGGGGCATGATTTTAGTTATGGTTGTTTGCTTTTTGCGATGTCTGTGTCAAAGAGCGTGTGGGTGAGAAGGCAGAGTGGTGGGACATTGACATAAGTCGTCCGTATGTATAGTCACTTCAAAACATATTTTTTCTGCTACTACGTACAGCATTAACTTTCTGGGTTGGTTTTCAAAAAAATCTGAATTGTACTGTTCAGTGACATGAAAAAATCTTTATACACATCACAACAAAATCTAAATTTAACTGCAGTGTGAAGATAAATGGGGTAAATGGGTTATACTTGTATAGTGCTTTTCTACCTTCAAGTTACTCGAAGCGCTTTGACACTATTTCCACACTCACCCATTCATACACATTTGCACACACATTCAAACATTGATAGCAGGAGCTGCCATGCAAGGCCCTAATCACAACATAGCTTAAGATGCACACTGGCTCACACACTAACACCAACCTTGTCCCCCCTCCTCCCGCAGGCACAAAGTGTTGGGCATCTCCAACGGCATCGACGAGATCGGCTCCATCAAGTGGGACTTGGCTCTGTGTTTGCTGCTAGTCTGGGTCGTCTGCTTTTTCTGCATCTGGAAGGGCGTCAAGTCCACTGGAAAGGTTAGCCGTCTTCCTAAAGTATTTTTTCTTACGATTTTACGGAGTTTTCTAACCGTGACAGCTTCAAACACTTCTTTAACCTGACAAGGTTAACATGAGAGGCGATAAAGTTTCAATAAAGTCAAGCACTGTTGGGCCCTGATTAGTGAATCAATTAACTGAAGTTGTGTTAGTGCCGCAAACCCTCAGAAAACTTCTGTTTCTATTGAGCTCATGAACAGCTTCTCTAGGGGCAAAGTGTTAAAGACAACCCTTTAATTTTTACTATAATCACCCTAACCCTGAGGCTAGATGCGCTCCAGTCTTCTGAGCCATATTTCATGGATCCAAGCAGCATGGTCACCAGGGATGAGTGTCTTTTAATATGAACCAATACGGTACCTGGGATTCGATACTGGTACTAAAAAATATAAATTTTCGGTACATTGTGTGTGTAATCATACTTGTCAACTAAGGCTGAAACGACGCGTCGACGTAGTCGACGTCATCGGTTACGTAAATACGTCGACGCCGTTTTTGTGCGTCGACGCGTCGCATATTTACGTCACACTACCGTCATGGCGGACCGCAAAGCAGACGATCAAAGCAGACGATGTGAGCGGTGCGAGCGAGGGGGGAAAAGCATGCCAAAAGTGGTCAAAAGTGTGGGAGTATTTCAATAAACGGCCTAATAATGTTGTTGTATGCACACTGTGTCGAGCGGAAATGGCATATCATAGCAGCACAACGGCTATGAACGAACATTTGAAAAGAAAACCATCAACTAGTCAATCGTCCGCGCGAGCATACGTTGTCATCATTACACAAAAACATGAATGTGTCATTTGTATCTGCTAGGGGTGTAACGGTACGTGTTTTGTATTGAACCGTTTCGGTACGGGGCTTTCGGTTCGGCACGGGGGTGTACCGAACGAGTTTCTAAGCTAAGGCTAACTTTAGCTGCTAAAGTCTTAACAAGCTGCTTGGCTCCTCTGCCTCTGTCTCAGCACGCAGCATTGTCCCACCCACACAACCATCTGATTGGTACACACGCAGCATTGTCCCACCCACACAACCATCTGATTGGTACACACGAAGCATTATCAGCCAATCAGCAGTGTGTATTCAGAGCGCATGTAGTCAGCGCTTCAGCGTGGAGCAGATAGGTGTTTAGCAGGTGAGCATCAGGCAGCGGACTTTCCCCAAATGATAATAAACACCTCCCAGTCAACTACTAGTAACATCACTATGAGCCCGTTGACCTTCTAGAAATATAAACTGCAGCTCAGCTCACTCGCAGTCCTGGCTTTAGGTGAAGGCTAATTACCTCTCAGTTCCAGCCACATCGACCCCTTCTGAGCGCCTATTTTCAGCTGCTGGGAATATTGTAAACAAGAAAAGAACCAAACATGTACACATGCTAACCTTTCTTCATTACAACTGTTAGTCACTCACTGGAATGAGTAGAATTGGTTATTGTGTACTGTGTTGGACTGGATGTTTATTTTGCACATTTTAAAAGCAATACTTAATGTTTACAGTGCTCCAGAATATTTAGATTGGCACTTTTTTGTATTGGATGTTTATCTTTATTCTTGCACATTTGAGCAAATAAGCAATACTTTCACTTTTGTTGAAATGTTTACACTGTTGTTACAGAATATTTCGTTTAGCACTTTTTTGTATTGGATGTTTATCTTTATTTTTGCACATTTTAAAGCAAAATAAGCAATACTTTTACTTTTGAAATGCTTATACTATTGCAGAATATTAAGATTTGCACTGGATGTTGACTTTTATATTTGCACATTAAAAAGCAAATAAGCTACTTTTAATTTTGTTAAATGTTAAAAGTTTTAAATGTTTACATTGTTACAGAATATTTAGTCATGTTGTTGTCAATGTTGACTGAGTGGCCATACTTCTTTTTTTTTGTAAATAAAAGCTATGCCTTTTGAAAAAACGGGCCTACATTTATTTTTTCATCTTCATTTTGAATAAAAAAATAATCGATAAAAGGAAAAATAATCTATAGATTAATCGAAAAAATAATAATATATAGATTAACCGATTAATCGAACAAATAATCTATAGATTAATCGATAGAAAAATAATCGTTAGCTGCAGCCTTATTGTCAACCCTCCCGATTTTCCCGGGAGAGTCTCGATGTTCAGTTCTCGTCCCGAAAATCCCCCAGGGCCACCATTCTCATAATTGTTCTACCGATTTACACCCAGACTACAACAATATTGATACACCATCCTTTACTGGGTGCCAGTTCCGCCCAAACAATAACAAAAACAAAACAATAATAACGATTATATTCATATGAATGAATCTGAGTTAAAATACAGACAAGTCATACAATATTATCATTTTAATCATTTCAACAACCTCCTTGGCCCCTTTTGAAAAAATGGTTTGGTCCACACCAATGTTCCCTCTAAGGTGCGTGACTGCGCAATTGTGCACTGCTCACTTGTCCTCCACGAACAGAAAATCTATGCAGCGCACAAAATCCAATCCATCTTAAACTCTAAACAAAATAATCACAACAAATTATTCTGTACTATTTTCAACAAGTGGTCACAACAGATTAAACAATGACAACATCAGCCAACAAGCTGTAAGTGAAGTGAATCATATTTATATAGCGCTTTTTCTCTAGTGGCTCAAAGCGCTTTCCATAGTGAAACCCAATATCTAAGTTACATTTAAACCAGTGTGGGTGGCACTGGGAGCAGGTGGGTAAAGTGTCTTGCCCAAGGACACAACGGCAGTGACTAGGATGGCGGAAGCGGGGATCGAACCTGGAACCCTCAAGTTGCTGGCACGGCCACTCTACCAACCGAGCTATACCGCCCCTTCACCTCCTTCACCGTAAGGAGGTGAAGGAGGTGGTCTGCATCAACAATCATTTTATTGAGCAAAACTGATTACTGTTGGCCGTAACCAGGGGCGCCGCTAGGGATTTTGGGCCCCATGAAAAGAATCTTTACAGGGCCCCCAACACAGCGGCAACATTGTTTGATGCTATTTTACATACAATTATGCATTTTAATTGTATTTTTGACTATCATTACCATATTTTTGAAGGAAGAACAGCATCACAGTTGACATGTACAGTAGGGGAAGAACTGAGCACTCTGAATACAATGGAATTCATTTTGAGTCATTTATTTGCTGCACCACTGATTCTTAAATTGGAAATAAACTCTTCCATGAAAAAATAGCAATTATAATCAGTGGAGAGAAAAAAATCTCAGCAAAAACAAAAACGCCATCAGAATACAACATGGCCATATATGATTTCTCATAATTTAAGTAGAACTTAATATATGAAAGAATGGTAAATATATATATAATATAACGTTGCAGACTGAGTCAAGCTTCCTTTTGCAACTTTTCAATCACTGGTCCTTGCTCAACTTTTCACAGCTGCTCACCTCATTCCTCATGTGGGGGCACTGGGGCTGATTCAGGGGCAGGGGGAGTTGGGAGCTGACAGACAGCTGCTGCAGCTGCAGCTGCAGCTGCAGCTGCTGCTGCTGCTGGTGCACTTGACTCTGTTCAGAATGAGGCATCATTTTGACAGAGGGGAGATCAACTATTATTGAATAAGAACAGCTTGATAAATGTTTGACTGGGTTGATTATTTAACTAATATAGCAGTAAAATGTAAAAATCCAGAGTTTTCTTGAGCTAACATGGTGAGAAAAGTGAGCTAGCTTATTACCACAGAAAGGGACAAAGTACTTTCCACCACAACTAACAAACCCACCTTTTTTTTGGAAAAATTGGGTGACATTGTCGACCCTTCAACTCCTTCTCCTCTCTTATTTTCTTTTCCTTTCTTTTTTGGCTGCCTGATTTTTGAGGAATACTGCTGTCTCCTCCGCTTTGCCCGCTGTGGCGCTGTCTGTGACAAATCGCGGTGCTCTACCTGCAGCTCATCCAGTCGGACTGAACCATTTTACGTAAATAGAGGGGGGGGAGGGGAGGGAGAGCCCTGCAGGTGTTGATGCTTCCAAAACAAATAAAGGTATTGTTACCAGGACATGGAAAATAAAACATGTGTGATTATATGTTAGTTAATAACTTAGTGTCATTATTTTTTTCTGTATTATAATGTCATCATCATTAGGGGCCTCTCTGGGCCCCCCTCCATCGTGGGCCCCTGGAATCCGTCTCCTTTACCCCCCTTTTCGGCGCCCCTGGCCGTAACTACACCAAAACAACATCAGCAACAAAACTACTATATAACAAAACCGGTCACTTCCTGTCGTAATCACACCAAAACAAACTATATGTCGTATTGACAGTAGCCGCTCCCTTTCATTTGCGTCAAAAGACCCACCCACATTCGGCTCAGCCAGTGATGCGTTCATGGCCACAAAAACAGTCAGATAACTCTTCTGTAATATGACATATATAGCTTCTACTCAGTAATTAATAATTATATATACTGAGTAATTATTAACATTATTAATAATAATTACAGAGTAACTGAGAATAACAACCTTTGTTAGATGCTCATCATTTATAATTAGGAGCATCTGACGAAGGTCAGTTACGATATCATTGTGTTTAATGTAGTCATGTAAATTGTGTTATTAGTATATACATTTAATAGCCTAAGTACAACAAAGTTAAGCATTAAAAGAGTTGTTATTTGTTTTCATAGCAATATAAAGTAAACAACACCATAATAGCTGACAACAACGAAGTAAAAAAGACTATATAGAATTTTGGATGGTTTAAAATATTGTTTTGTCTGGGAAAGTGAAGCTCTCCTCCTTGAGCTATGGTGCTAAGAAAGCCATTTACATTTAGTCAAAGAATAGGTTAGTTCTCCATCAGTTTTTCCATGAAACATAGCAATCTTATGTTTACGATATATATAATGGAACAATAAACCTTAGTGCTCTGCTGCACCAGAATCAGCAGTGGCTGCTTCATCTGAGTTTGACCCCACAGCAAACACTCACTCCCAGCAGTCCAATGATGCCTTTTATAATGAGTGAGTGATGTAGTGATGGGAATGATGTAAACAGTTGTAACACTAGCAGTGACTAAGACATTATTCAACACCTTGGCTATTTCAATTATCCATCCATCCATCCATCCATTTTCTACCGCTTATCCCTTTAAACTTTAATTCAAATTAGATTAGCCTCGTTGTTGTTTTTATTATTTGTTTTATAACAACATATTTCATGTGCTCTTTGTTTTACTTGCACATGTATTTGGAATCAGAGGTGTAATAATGAAATGAGAATAAGACAAATAATAATACATCATTTACATAATATTACTGACTTGTTAAGTGGTTAGTCGTAAAAAAGGAAACCAATTGGGTGTATTACACAAGGCACCGTCAAGAACACTGAAAAACAAGAACATTGAAGTTGGCAATTAGTGGGGTAGAGGTGCCCACACCGATATTCTATCAGGGGGACCATCATTCTTAGCAACTGCCCTGAGGCAATGTATGACTTTTTGTGTTATTTATTTTTTGTTAGTTCATATTGAACTATCACCACTATCCACCATTTGCAAGGGTACTGTGGAAAAATTTGTTATTTTACTTTGTTACTGTGGACTGTTATTTTGTTTGTCAAATAAATGAAAATTGTGCAATTCAAGTATTTTTTTAATATATATATATATATATATATTGTCCAGGGTGTACCCCGCCTTCCGCCCGATTGTAGCTGAGATAGGCTCCAGCGCCCCCCGCGACCCCGAAGGGAATAAGCGGTAGAAGATGGATGGATGGATGGATAATTGAAATAGCCAAGGTGTTGAATAATGTCTATATACACATATATATATATATATATATATATATATATATATATATATATATATATATATATATATATATATATATATATATATATATATATATATATATATATATATATAAATACATACATATACATACACATATGTATATATATATATATATATATATATATATATATATATATATATATATATATATATATATATATATATATATACATACACATAATCTATCTATCTATCTATCTATCTATCTATCTATCTATCTATCTATCTATCTATCTATCTATCTATCTATCTATCTATCTATCTATCTATCTATGTATCTATGTATGTATGTATGTATGTATGTATGTATGTATGTATGTATGTATGTATGTATGTATGTATATGACAACCCCCTTTTGGATATCGCTCCAATTCTGAGGTCTCCAGGTTGGCAAGTATGACGTTAATAAATGTTAACTGTTTAAGAGTAACATTTAATTTTTTAATGTAACATTAGAAATTAGCTGATAATGATTGTGCTGTACAGTGTGTACATCTTGTTTTCTTATTACATTGCAAGTATAGTATTAGTAGAATTTGCATGCAGATGCAATACCAAGACATTAGATGGCAGTCATGTATAGAATCCGTGTGTTGCCGTATTTAGGAAGTAGTCCTTGCTATAAAGATACATTTGCCAGTCGAGTCTTATGTTCTTAATTGTAGTTTTTATTATTACATTTGGTTGTGTTGAAATCGCCATGTAAAATGTCTCAGGCTAATCAGCAGCATGTAGTGTATACGGCATATCCAATGTAGATTTTCATCAAGCTGGCACATTTTGGAAAAGTGGAGCCTTACTTTCCAGTCAAGCCTTTTCTATCAGGCATACTTGCTTGGTTGGCATTCAAAATTGCAAAATTATCCAGAGGCAGTTTGGCTGAGTCCTCTCTGAGAGATTGTTTCCTCTCAAAGTGTTTGAGCTGGTATTAAATCTGCAACCGGACATGACGTCACCAGCAACAAAGGTTTTGAAATATGGCACTGTTAGATTTTACGTGAATTTATACCCAGTGGTACCGACAGAATTCGTTAGGTACCCATGAAACTACCAAATTTAGTACCCATCCGTAATGGTCGCTCCATGTTGTAAAGCCGCACATGAACAATGTCTACTGGGCTTCATGTCCCGTAGGTGGTCTACATCACCGCCACGTTCCCGTTCGTCATGCTCATCGTCCTGTTGATTCGTGGCGTGACCCTGCCTGGTGCCAGTGAGGGCATCAAGTTTTATCTGTACCCTGACCTCACTCGCCTGAAGGACCCAGAGGTACGTGTTATGAGTGACCGTCACAATTCATGGTCACCACAATTATTACATACGTCTAACTTGTGTGCTATTGTGTTCTTAGCTGTTGTATAGCTGCTAGCTCCTTGTAGCTTACAGCCTACCATGTTTACCTTTTGTAAATGATTAAAATAAAATAAAAGACCAACCTTGTGTGCTTATTGGAGGACATTTAGGTGTTAACTGGCTGTCCAGCTTTGCACAAGTAAACATGATCCAGCATTTCATATAATATAAGATTTTTGCTGATATCGGACTAATATTCAATACAAATATCGGATTGCGACACCTCATCTTGAGACCATCCAGTTTAGGGTCCATCATCAGCTGCCCTCAGCGTCTGTGTCCTGTACCAAACAGGTGTGGATCGACGCAGGAACCCAGATCTTCTTCTCCTACGCCATCTGTTTGGGCGCCATGACGTCTTTGGGGAGTTACAACAAGTACAAATACAACTGTTACAGGTGAGGCCTCAGTGTCTGCGGGGAGGGCGGCGGGCGGGACGGGGGATGAGGGTTGAGGGTTGAGGGTTGGGGGTGGCGTAAGGGGAGAAGACGGGGATGAAGGGATCCTTGTGTGTTCATTAACAACTCCTCCTCATGACATATGTGTGATATAGGGACTGTTTGCTGCTGGGAGCCCTCAACAGTGGTACCAGTTTTGTGTCTGGCTTCGCAATATTTTCCGTCCTGGGCTTCATGGCACAAGAGCAAGGGGTGGACATTGCTGATGTGGCAGAGTCAGGTACGAGGGTTCTGAAAAGGTGGCAGTGATGGTGGGTGCTGCCTCCTGGTTAAACGAAAATAAATTTAAAATAAATTAAAAAAACCTAGCAGATTCCAAAGAAAAACAGCAACGAAACTGAAAAGAGAATCAGCTCCGACATTTGGACCCAAATTGTTGAGCACAAATGAGAGCATCAGCATTATGGACGTTTGGGCAATCAAACACTCTGTGACAAGAGCAGAACGTGACATCACCAAGATGTTAGACGAAGGACTCTTGGAGGATGAAAAGCCACAGTGTGTGGGGGCATATACGTAGAACATGCTAGACTAGAGAGGTCATCTTGTGCCAGCAACAAGCTAACACAGCTTTTTCTCCTTAAGACGGTGGTCACAGTTGTTGTTTTCCTGCCAGTGGCTTCGTTTAGATAAAGTCAAATGTCAGTGGAAGGACTATGTTTTGTTTTTTATAGACGTCTAGTGTCTCTGGTCAGTGCACACTGTGTTTGTGAAGAGCCCACTTTGTTTTGGATTGCATTTGCACTAAGATCAGTAATTTCTTCAGTTTTATGCAAAACATTTTAAAACCGCAGAGGGTTGCTGGGTTGTGATTGTGTTGCTATAATAATTGCTCACCCAGTACTAGAAGAACATGAGCTAAATGTAACTGATTTTATAACAACAGAGGACAATTAAACGCCCTTAATTGGGGCACATTTAAAACAAGTGAATAATAATTTAATAAAACACACGTGTAAACAAACCTGACCTAACTTGATAGCTATCACTTAGCCGTATCGTTTGTCTTGCACTAAAACTCACTGAACAAGCAGCGTTTGCTCTTACAATATGAACATTTCTACATCTACTGTCAGCATCAAAGTATTCCCTTTAGTTTGAGACCAACATCATAGACTTCGTAAATGATCGCATAGATTTTTGAGCAACATGGCCCAGGATTTATTTAAGAAGTTAAAGTTGTGTCCTTCGGATATAAGGAAACTCAGCGTAGTTCACAATAAGACACAACACAGACAAAACATCTTGTCAATGGCCTTGTTTCCATGGATACCAATGACTATCGACCGTATATATTAAAGCATGCTCCCCCTTTGATGCACTTCGCTATGAAGCACGTTCATTAAAATGCTAAAATCACAGCTGTGAGCGTAACCCAAGACCATATACAGCCAAAGCCGTCTATAGTGTGTCAGCAACCACTCAGTGAGAACAGCATTATAGGCACCTTGGGCGCCATTTTGTGTCAGGCTTTGCTATGGTTGGAACCATGACAAATTTGATGAGACTTAAGTATGATGATTCGTTGAGATGGCGAGAGTAAAGAGCTGCTGCTTGTGGATTTGTTGAAAGTTGGAGGACAAATGTGCTCGTTGGCGGTGCTTGTATAGTACATCCGCAGAGGTGTGAAGTAACACACTATATTAACTTCAGTTACTTGTTGTATGGTTTGTAAGGCTGTGAATCTTCGGCCACCATACAATTAGATTTGATTTGATTCTTCGGGGTAATGATTCGGTTAAGAATCAATTCTCGATTCAAAACGATTCTCGATTCAACATCAATACTGTTTCAATAACATTGGGTGCCACTTGTATGATTAACTACTTTCCTTCATAAAGTAGGTAACAGCTTTGTTAAAGTTATACATTACTTAAAAGAAACTTGGTTTTGTTTAATAATATTCTACCCAAACATTTAATAAAGTAAAATACAAATAAGGCCACAATAGTCCTGAGTTCAATCCCGGGCTCGGGATCTTTCTATGTGGAGTTTGCATGTTCTCCCCGTGACTGCGTGGGTTCCCTCCAGGTACTCCGGCTTCCTCCCACCTCCAAAAACATGCACCTGGGGATAGGTTGATTGGCAACACAAAAAAATTGGCCCTAGTGTGTGGATGTGAGTGTGAATGTTGTCTGTCTATCTGTGTTGGCCCTGTGATGAGGTGGCGACTTGTCCAGGGTGTACCCCGCCTTCCGCCCGAATGCAGCTGAGATAGGCTCCAGCACCCCCCCGCCCCGACCCCAAAAGGGACAAGCGGTAGAACATGGATGGAAGGGAGACGTATCTAACACTTCTCTTTTCTAAAGTAAATCTGTACAGCAGATATGGGCATCTACATCAATAATATGAGTTGCCTGAGTGGATGGACAGGACAGATTAAAAAATATATATATGTAGATATCTATTTTTTTCAAACTTGATTTTTAATTGATTAAGAATCATTACAAATTAAGAATTGTTCAAGTAGCAATCGCAATTCATTCAAAAAATTATTTTTATTTTGACACCCTTTATTGATGGTACTTGTTAGAGTAGTTTTATCGCAACATACTTTTTACCTTTACAGTGGAACCTCGATCTACGTACTTAATTGGTTCTTCAACGTGTTTCGCCAACCAAAACCTTCGAATAGTGAAGCATAGTTCCCCATAAGAATCAATGTAAACATGAGTAATTGGTTCTAGCTTCGACAAAAGTCAGTTTTAGTAAAAAACTGCATGCTTTGAAAACACTTGCATATGTAAAGGGAACATAATTGTACCTTGTGAATATGTTTGGCATTGTTGAACACTGGGAGTTTCCAAGTAATAAACAAACTGTGGCTTCACGCAGGTAGCGTTAACACAAACTTGCACTGTGAGGCAATTATTCATCAACTTTTGTCCTGGTAGGGCCTTCTCCTTCGCTGTAATAAAGGTATGCTGTGGCATCTTTTTCGGCCTAGTCACAATTAAAAACTTGCTAAGGTCCCCTTCGTGGATAAAATCCTCAGTGAAAGTGCTGCAAGCTGGAAGCTAACTACGTAGCAAAAATGCCAGCTTAGTGGTTGTCCAGCAACCTGAAGCGATACAGCAGCACTGTGTCAGTTTGGACACATTTAAAGCGTTTCTGATCAGACAAAGTGGTCTCTGAGACAGGCTGACACAGCTCTGCGGCGCAAGGTATGACAATTGTAGAAATACACTTGTGAGAAGTGCCGGTAGCCTCGAAACTCTTTAAAATGGCCACCCCAGTGTGTACGGCATATAAATAGGACACGACGTAGTGGGACCCGCCTCTTCAAAAGGGCTGCCCCCATAGGACTTCCAGCGTCTCACAAAATGAATGAATGAATGAAAAAAAGAATTAAACGTTCATATGCTGAGACATGGTTCGCACACAGAGGCATATTAGGCGCGATGTAAACGTTCGCACAAAAGGAAGAAATATAGATCATCCATCCATCCATTTTCTACCCCTTGTCCCTTTCGGGGCCACGGGGGGTGCTAGAGTCTTCCTCAGCTGCATCCAGGTGGAAGGCGGTGTACACCCTGGATAAGTCACCACCTCATCGCAGGGCCAACACAGACAGACAACATTCACACCCACATTTACACAATTTAGTGTTGCCAATCAACCTAACCTTTGGAGGTGGGAGGAAGCCGGAGTACCCGGAGGGAACCCACGCAGTCACGGGGAGAACATGCAAACTCCACACAGAAAAGAAAGACCCTGAGCCCAGGGATCGAACCCGGTACCTTCTTATTGTGAAGCACAAGCAGTCTATAAAAGACAATATTTTAAGTTAATCAATTTGGCTGAAATAAAAAAAGTAATCATTACTTAATAATTAATTAAACTTGAATATTATGGAGGAAAACAAAAGAAAACAATATATATATTGCAGCCAGTTTAGCCTAAAATGAGTAAACATTTAAATAATAACATTGGCTGCATGATACAGACTTATAAACAGTACTTTCCTTTGCGGGGGAAATTTATGTGGCCGCTAGCACTGGTTTGACAGTACTCCCAATACTCTACATGCGTATCTCCATGGAAACACTGCCAGCATCAAAATGCTTGTTCTTGTCCATGCAGTATATTACAGTAGTAGTGGACTTCCTATGTCAGAAATCTGTCTACCACTGTGTTGTTCCAAGTACTTTGAGGGTCCACTCTGCCAAGTAGATTTGACTGCTGTGTAAGGTACTGGCTGCATGCTGGGTACCACATACTTGCTGGTTGTTGAAGTAGTGACATCACAGCCCCAGTGGCTGCAGGGGCTTGTCGAGGTTGAAGTCAAGGCTGTGTTTGGTTGGATACTTCGTCATAATCTGCAACAACGAAAACAGGACCGCATTGACACATCCTGCTGTTGTGCTGTTTTTGGCTGCTTCCTTTTGTTTTCTTGACTTCTGCTTTACAGTTGCCAATGCAGTGTGATGTCAATCAAACTCCCAGTTTGCATTCAATGCTGTTTCACAAAAGTCATGTTGGTGCCCTCATAGGACTTTGCATCTCTGACCGACGACCTCGCTCAGGAGTGCAAAAGTCCTAACTTCATTTTTGATTCAGCTTGCTGGTGGATCTGAAGCTGAATTTCTTTACCCAAAACTCACATACATCGTCTTTAGCGTCTTTTACATTTACAATCCACTTTACACTGCAGGATTCACA
This sequence comes from Entelurus aequoreus, assembly GCF_033978785.1. Lineage (NCBI taxonomy): Eukaryota > Metazoa > Chordata > Actinopteri > Syngnathiformes > Syngnathidae > Entelurus > Entelurus aequoreus. Next base: position 42,232,551 of record NC_084731.1, on the reverse strand, counting down.
CAACTCTGCAATACATAGTACACATACTGACCGGTCACTTTAATCTAATGAGATCCAATAGAAACATTCAGCCTTCACAAAGATAAGAATGCTGACTTTTGATTGACACTATCAAGAGGGGTATGCATATGTTATTGTTGTGTACTTCACCAGATTGACAGCTGTTTCATATTACACACATACACAAATGCATGTTATACATTAAAAAAATACATAATTTATATACACAGCAAATTCACAGTTCAGCATTTACTGACCTGCATATTCACACACGTGTGTCCCTGCTTTAAATTGTAAATCTTTTTTTTAGAAAGTAATTTGAGGGTGCTATCTGCAGGGGGAAAAGTGAATCCACCACAGGGTGCTGTCCCACAAATCAATTAATTTAACATCTTGCAGCAGGAAGATTCTTTGACAAGATGTGATGTTGTGTAACTGCACTTTTTTGCAAATACAGTGGAACCTCGATTTACGAACTTAATTGTTTCTTGAACATGGCTTGTAAATCAAAAAGTTCATACATTGAAGCATACTTTCTCATAAGAAACAATGTAAACATGAATGATTGCTTCTAGCCCCGACTAGGGCTGGACAATTGATCAAATTTTGATTTCGATTTCGATTAATACAAGTAAAACGTGCATGCAAAATCTGAAGCTTGTGACGGTGAAACAGATGAGTAGCGAATTAATGAAAACAGAGCACGTCTATTAGAAATTTGGGATGTCACCATGGTTGTTATTTATTTGACATAGCGATAGTATGCATAATCAATATTTACTAAACCAAACAAAAAAAGTAAAGTCAATGGATTTCCACATTTATGTAAACGTGGACGAGCTGTGAATCTTTGGGCTCCACACAATTCGATTCTTGGGGGTAACAATGCAATTCATAATCTATTCTCTATTCTAAACAATTCTCGATTTAAAATCCGTACCTTTTTAATAACATTGGATGCCAGTTCGATGATTAACTACATTCCTCCTTAAAATAGATAAACAGCGATGATCAATTTCCATATTACTTAAAAGGAAACTGGTTTTGTTTAATTAAATGCTTCCCAAACATTTAATACATTCAAATACTA